>NW_011888862.1:3340969-3374447 GCF_000151845.1 Pteropus vampyrus
TCCGAGGTAAGGGAGTCCTGGCTTTTATGTCCTCCATGTGACCACTCTCTGGCTGCCGGCTCCCCCAGGGAGGGTCTGTAACCTTGGTGAGTCACCATTCTTCAGCTGGGGGCCATCAGCCACTAGCACTACCAGCAGTTGGGAAATGAGAGCTTCGCTTCTTAAAGGGGATCCAGTCGGTGCCCCAAAGCGTCCAGTAACACCCACCCTTTGTGCCACCTGGATGCCCTTGCATCCTATAAGTTCTAGGAGCAGCTTCTTACAAGTCTGGTTGGTCTGTTTTCCTGCCGAAAATATTGAGAGGAAAGTCAGTACTACAGTCTTCCTCGCCGCAGCTGTTCTTGAGGCCACAACTGATACTTATCAGCTCTCTCCTCTACTACCCATTCTGCTTTCTACCCACCCTCGGCTATCAATAGGAGACAAACGAAATGTGATACGGCCATACAACGCAATGCTACTATAGTCACATGGTGGGAAATGGCTCAGCAACAAAAATGGGTTAACTGCTTATACATGCAACAAACAATGTGAATGGATCTCAAGAACACTATGTTGTGTGATTCCATTTTTACGAAGTTCAAGAACAGGCAAGACCAATCTACAGTCACAGAGCGTAGAACAGTAGCTGCCTAGGGAAGGTGGGGATTGACTGGAAGGAGCCGTAGGGAACCTTCCGAGGAAGACGGATATGTTCTACTTCTTGATTTGAGTGGAGATTGTCTAGGTGTATACAGTCATCATAATTCATCCAACTGTACACAAGACATAAGCTCAAATGTTAACCACACATTGAAATTGAGTAATTTTGTTTTCTTATTTTCCATATCTGTTTTCCAAGTTTTCCCCAATGAACACGTATTTCTTAACTAGAATCTATTTTCAAGAAATAGTTTAATTGTTTGAGCTGGTAAGCTATTTTTCTGATTTGGTCATTTACAAATTTACATCTGCACACAATCACATTTTCCCGGGATGTACTTCATGCGATTGCATTTGTATTAGCATATTGCCTTCAGATGATTTCAAAGTTCTAACGAATCACAGATTTTCTGTGGCTGGAAAGTAAGTTGAAAAATCAGGTGGTCCAAAAGACTAACGTCCATAGCACTCAGCAGAGGTGTTTATTAACTTTCTTGTGGTATATCTCTAGGTACAGAACCTCCGCCACTTCCTTTAGCCAACCTCTTTCAATACTTTATCATCTTGATGGGATGATTGCTTAGAAGATCCCTTTGAGGCAGGTAACAGCCCGATCGAACACTATTATATTGAGGACAAAGTGAAGTTATTGACTTCTAAAACGTTCTTCTTCCCACCTGATCCTATTGCTCCATCATTGATATTTCTATAGTTTGATTTTTCTATTATCCGCGATGAAATGAAAGAGCTGTTTGTATGTTTGAAACTTGCTTTTCTTTAGGGACAATTTTCTTTTATTATTCAGGAAATTTTAAGCATGGAATGACCTCAGCTCTACAATGATGCTTTGCCTTTAGTCCAGAATAAAGGCATTGTATCCAACCATGCTTTCTTCTATCCAGTAGGCTGCCATTTACATATTATGAGGGGAAATACCTTGTCAAGAAACTTCCATATTGGGACACCTTTGAGAGGGAAAATGGTATTGTTTCTGATTTAGCTAGCACAACAGCCATAAACGGGATTATCCCAGGCTCTTTAGAGTAGAACAAGTTCATCTAAGCTGCTTTCAGCTAATCTGTGAGTGATGGCTGCGGATGCGTGTGTGATTCATACACCAGAGTGGAGCGAGGGAACCGTGTCTAAACAGAAACAGAGGGAGATTCCAGCTAAGGCAGGTTTTGTCTTTGTGAGTTTTGGTTAAGAAGAAAAGTAGTCTGCGTTTCTGTTGAAGTCTATAACTGTCATGAATATTGTAACGAACATAGATTTCATTACATTTTTGTAATTCATGATGCTCTGAATATTGGTGGAGATATGGATTGGTGGGAGCTCCGAGGAGTGGTCTGTCTTCTCTTTACTGATTTTTCTGCATGCAATTCTGTGTGTTTATGAGAGACAATCTGTTTGTCTATTCATGAGGAAACTTTGATTGAGTTTCTGGTCTGCTCAGCGCTTCCCTGCATTACCGTTTTGCTTTACACTAATCAAAATTGATAGCTATCGACCGACTCTGACACCATTCTGATTTTATGAGTATTTTTGCACACAAACTGCTCCTTGGGTATGCCTATAATTGGTAAAGTGGCTGCAGAATCATTTTTAGATTTAATTGGTTGTTCCTGACTTACTTTTAAGTAGTTTCTTGTGTGCAAAACAACTACTGAATATAGTCTGATGAGAATACCATTCATCAGTTTAAAAACACAGTCACATTCTTGGGTCTGCACTGAGAAGGAGGAAGTTTGTTAAGGAAAATATGTTGACGATAAAATGAACTCTCTAATGTTCAGTCATGTCTAGGAACAAATACAGGCAATATAAGCGTGATGACGTTTGCTTAATTCAACCACTTGTTAGTTTGATTCTATTTAATTCGATCAAAAACCCATGAAATCAAACCATTTGTAATAAGGGCAACACACTCCTCTGCTTTTATTTTGATGGATGTTAATTACTGCAGGCAGGAGCTATGGAGTAATTCACTTACTGGCTGTAATAACGTTGTCATTTAATTAATAATGCATGCCTCATATCTGTGTGAGAGAGAAGAGTGTGAAGGCTTTGGAGAGTGATTACAACAACAAAAAATGTAATTCAGATACCTGCGATTAAAATTCTAAGAACTATTGCCAAGGGTAAAGGCCTGTTGTAGCCTACAGGAGATGGAAATGATGTCCAGTCGCTTGGTGAATAAACTATTCCTTAGTGAAACAAGGTAGGAGAATTTGGGGACAATTATTAATAGTGAGGTTGCCGACCATTAAAAATAGAGATGTAGTAGTAGTAGTAATAATAATAATAATAGTACTAATGATAGCAAACACATATAGTGCTTATTATATGATTGACAATTTCCTAACACTTTATATTCACTCCCTTCATCTTTACGATATCCTTAGTCATCCTTCCTTTTATTGAAAGATGTCTTAGTTTGGATTCCCTTAGGAAACTCTTGAGAAAGAATTCGAATGCAAGTAGTTTATTTGGGAGGTAAAAGAAACTCTAGTAGAAAGTGAGTCAGGAATGGAAAGGCAGCCAATATTGGGTTAACAGGTTAGATACCACTAACTGCAACCGCTGAAATTTTAAGAGCCAATATAAAACTACACCTCAGAATTATTTCAGCTAAGGGGCAAGGGAACTGGGCTATTTTTATATACCAGCTCCCATCAGTCATTTTTTGAGAGCTGCTGCCAGGAGGCATTAATTCCCTGGCACTTCTAGCCTGTCAACAGGTGGTCAAAGCAACTACAATGCCAGAGAGAGCCTCAGGCACGGGGATGCAGGGGATGACCTTGGAAAGTTGAGCTGTGGGCACTGAAGTGGTAAGAGCTAGAGGTCCTAATAGGATTTACTACAGTCCTTCACAATGCATAGAGTTAAAAAAAGCAAATTATGAAATAATATGTACAGAATGACTTCGCTTTTGCAATAACATTCCACAAATATACGTACACGCACATATATAGAACGTACCACTGTGTTCCTGTGGTTCTCGTCCCTCCAACCTCTGCACTTGAGGTATGGATCCCTTCCTCTTATAATTTTTTGAGCACTTTACTCCTTCAGTCATCTGTTTGCTCCCCCTCTCTGGGCCCTGTGTCTCTCTCATAGGTAACAGCAACCCTCTTGTTCTATTGAAACATTCTCATCTGATACACATATACTCCACCAGCTGTCAACTTTTCCCTTAGAGATGTTTGTCCTGACCAGAGATTGAAAACACACTATTAAGCCTCAATTTCAACAATTTAACTAAAGTATGCATAAGTGTGTGTGTGTGTGTGTGTGTGTGTGTGTGTGTGTGTGTGTGTGTGTGTGTTTGACTGTGGTTTTCTTTGTATTTATTCTGGTTGGGATTCACTGAGCTTCTTGAATCTGTGGGTTGGTATCTCTCATCAGTTTCATCAGTATTAGGAAAATTCTCACAGTGGCCAGGACGTGGAAGCAACCGAAGTGTCCTACGATAGATGATTGGCTAAAGAAGCTGTGGTACATTTATACAATGGAAAACGACTCAGCCATAAGAAGAGATGCAATATTGCCTTAGAGACGACATGGATGGACCTCGAGATAATCATGTTAAGTGAAATAAGCCAGACAGAAAAAATTGAAAATCACATGCTATCACTTATATGTGGGATATAAACCTAAAAGCAACAAATGAACAGGACAAACAGAGACACATGGACACGGACTATAGACTAGCGGTTACCAGAGGGTAAGGGGTGGGGGGAGGGGGGAGATAGACGGGGTAAAGGGGGTCAAATATGTGGTGACAGAAAGAAATCTAGCTATGGGAGGTGAACACACAGTGTAAATATGTATATGCCTTACTGTTATAGTGTACAGTTGAAACTTATTGGATTTTGTTAACCAATGTCACCATAAAAAATAAATAAAAAAATAAAAATAAATATAAAAAAGAAAAAGAAAAATTCTCAGCCATTATCACTTTGCTTCAAACATTGTTTCTGTTCCATTCTCCATATCTCATTTCTTTCCAGGACTCCAATTACACATGTATTAGGCCTATTGTCCATATCCAACATGGCTATTATACTCTTTTCTGTATTTTCTATCCTTTTAATACTCTGTGTATCACTTTGTACATTCTATTTCTATTCATCTGTCTTCCTTTGTACTATTGTATCTAACCTAATATTAAACCTATCTATTGAATTCTTAATCATAGGTATTGTTTTCTTTTTGGGAGAAAGTTCTAGAACTTGTAGACTTTTCAGGATTCCATGTCTCTGCTAAAAACTTTCATCTTTTCCTATGTTAATTAGTTTAAGATTCTATTAATCTTTATTATTTTAAGATTTTAATATAAGAATTACCTAGCAGTCTATTTAAATTGCTTGTTTTATTTCTCTTGATTTGGTCAATTTTTCCTGTTATTTTTGTTTGTTTGTTTGTTTTTGTTTTGTTTTTAGCATGGCCTGCAATTTTCTACTAGATAGTAAATATTGTGGGTAAAAAATTGTAGAGGCTCTGAATGATATTCTCCCCTTCTAAAAAGGGTTAGCTTTTCTTTTGGTAGGCAAATAAAGTGCCAGTGGCTCACCTTGGTCCTACTGAGTCTTGGTTTTTAGGTTTCATGAGGGATGGTCTGTTTCAGTTCTTTCCTCAATCCTAGGGCATATTTCTATGTCCTAGTGCATGGCCTAGGAATATTTACCAAGTCTGAGTGTTTATTAAGGCCTCTCTACCTTGATAGAGTTTGAGTTATCACTTCCGTTTTCCTACCACCACGTGGCTGCTGCAACCTCTGCCCAGCTTTTAGCCTCTCAGCTGCTGTGTTTTCTGATGAGTCTCCTGGAGTCTCACCTCATGCATAGACAGTTTAGGAGGCAGCCAATCATTTGAGGGGAAAATCTGTGCAGATTTTGAGGCCCCAAGTCTCTCTGAGACTTTGCCTCTCAAATACCAGCCACTTTGGCAACTCAAACTGTGGCCTCTATCTCTTCAGCTCAGTAACACGGCAGCTCTCTGCTTGTGCCATGCGTATGAACTGCTCTTGGGGAAAAGCTGGAGGAAATGTGGAGCTCACCTCTTGTTTTCTCTTTTCTCGAAGCTTCTAGTACTGCTCGGCTTGCCTGTATCGATGCGCAGTGCTTTCAAATGGTTATTTTTCTATAACTTTTTCAACATTTATAATTGTTTTCAGCATGAGTGTTAGTCTGTCATCCTTTGAGTGACACTGAAATGTCACCTCCTCAGAGGGGTTTTCTCTAGCTACCACATACAAAGTGTTCTCTCCTTTTATTTCTTCTTTGTTTGCTTCTGAGTTTTTATCACAATATGTACTTTATGTATGTGTTTGTGCCTGTTACTGCCCCCCACCCCGAGTGAATGTACTGGAAGAATTTTGTCCGTAGGACTCTTACTCATGGATTATGTTTTAAGGTAATGGGTCGTGGAGGAAGGTAAGGGAGTAAGACAAATGGAGAAGAAAGGAAGGAGCCACAAAGAAACTCCCTACTTTGCCAGGTGTGAGGCTGGTGGGAAGGGCTGCTGGGACTTCCAAGAAGACAGCTGTAAGGTGATGGTGCTGGGTGCCCACGAGCTCAAAAACCAGTTCCTGAGATTGTTTTCCAACATGAACATGCAACTCATCTCTATTCTTCCCAGGGACATGGAGGTAGACAGCATTATCCCCACTGACCAAGGGACACACACCGAGACAGGATTTGAATCCAGCCACGATCTACTTGACTCCAGAGGCAATGCCCTTTTCCCCACACCTTTAGCTCACACACTTTAATGTGTATACATTTCTTCTCTAGGCCTAGGCTGGGCCCAGGAATCTGCTTTTGGTGATTTGGACATTGGTCGTCCAGTGGATGTCACTTTGCAAAACTCCTGTTATGACACTGAATTAAATTTGAGATTTGAAGACCTTATTAATAGTCTCTGATTAAGATAGACTATTATCATTAAGTACAAAAAAGCCAGGGAGATTCCAGTGTGTATAATATGGATATAAAGAGAGGGACAAAAAATACATTCACATTTCCTTGGGTATGCAAAGCGAACTTTTGGATAATATACAAGAAACTAAAAACATGGGAGGAGAATTGGGTGGGTGGGGGCATGGCGAGAGGAAACTTTTTGCTGTGTGCCTTTTAGTAACCTTGAATTTCAAACCTTGAAAATTCAATATGTATTCAAATAAGTAAAAACATCTACCTAATACTTATGGTGAAATAAATGATTAAAGAAGTTTTTTTTTTTTTTGCCTTGGACTATCTACTGCATCACTTATAACTCTTTTGTTTCAGGATGTGAGTGCCAAGAAGCCAGATTTAGGGCTTATCATGTGTGTACTCTGGATAAATGTCCCACGGAAATACATGGAAATTAGTTGGACTTATAATGACACTATGTATTTATGTTATATTTTGCTACCCAGTGCATTCAGTAGGATTTTTGATCATCTTCACCTCGTATCATACCGTTTCTATGGGATTACATGTTCCAATTTTCCTAAAATAAAGAATTATTAAATGAGCATAACAAACTTTTGTAAGTTGTCATCATTTAGATAAAATGTACCTATGACTAATTTTTAAAAACGTTTTGTTCAGCATTTTTACCTTCATGTGGGTACAGCTGCTAAATTTTGGTGTTGAAAAGGGAGAAGTCAGGCTTTCATTTTAAAAGAAGAAAATGCCAGGATGATGATGACAGGAGCGAAGAACATTGAGACATAATTCTATAATTCAAGTAGACTCTCAGGAATCAAAGAAATTCTCGGATGATCCAATTGACTAGTTAAAAGACAGGACTTTTTTTCTCTTTTGTTCTTTCCAGAATAACTGGCATTACTCATCTGAATAAAATCTGGTTTTTAAAAGAAAGAAAAAGGTCACTGTCCTTTTGCATTTAGTGTATTTTTTTTTTCCCCCAGTGGAGTTTTTTTCACTTACTTCATTAGAGCAAAATAAATGATTCCGCTCCTCGGAGTCACATATGGTCATGTCTAAGCGGGGCTTTATGTTTATCTTAAGAATATTTTGGCTTAAAGGCAGCAAATGAAGTCTGTAAATTCTAGGGAGTGCCATCTGACTGCCTGAATAACACCAAAAACAGCGCATTGATGACTGGGCGAGTCTCTGTCTCAGGAGCCTTGCTAATTGCAAACTCCGTGACACCACCCCCTTCATTTAAGCAGTCTGCTCTGCACGTGATGACTGCTCTTTTACATTGTGCTTCTCCTTCCAAGAGAAACGTCTGTTGTTCCGCTTCAGACCAAGGAAGACCCAGGAACTGCTGCATGGGATTGTCAAAAACCAAAATTCAACCGAATACATTTGAATGATCTAATTGGCTTCATGGAATGATCCATGAACCGGGCAGCATCCCATCCAGCAAGTAGAAAGGTGCTCCAAATGGCTACGAGAAGGGTTTGTAGAGGCAAGAAGAGAAAGACAAATGAACAAACGGAAAGATTATTTCACATTAGGCCACCTCCCCTTGGAGGACAAGAAAGTCTTATTAGGTAGGTTACTTCATCTTCCTCTGAGAGAAGGAGAGGGTCCCTGGGCTTACCTTATTCATGCTGACCAGAAAATTCTAGACAGACCTTAAGAGTACATTCCTGGGGGAAGGCTAAAACTGCAACTAAGGTAGGTATTAAGCCCCGGTTTGGTGACATGGCCTAGCATAAGTGACTCCATTTGGGGCCTGTGGTTTTTCTTTTTAACAGGATGAAGTGCCCAGCAGCACACCTGGCACATGGAAGTCCTTGATTCTTGATATTATCATCTAAACGCAGTAAAAGAAAGGTTTGTCTGAACTGAGGTTCCCCAGAAGCAGACCGTGACAGGAGAACTTGAGAGCAAGCGATTTCCTCCGGAAGCGCTCCCAGGAAGTGCTTCCTTCCCTAAGGAGGGCCAGGAGGGTGGGTGCAGGAAGGGGAAGCCGCAGCCTCAGTCTGATCCCTGGGAGCTCTGGAGGATGAATGAAGCCTTAGAGAATGTCTACCCTGCAGGCGAGAGGCGCAGGCGTCCATACTCACACACGCTTCTGCTCTCAGGACAGGAGAATGAAGTAGCTTCTGAGGCTGAGGGGCCAGTGTTCCAAGGAAAGTTGTAGATGCCAGCCTTCGGAAGCAAAGCCCATAGAAGACAGGCGAAGAGTGTACAGAACCGACAAAAGAGATCTGACGGGATCGACTTAGGGCACTTGCCATGTCTGCTGCACGGTCAAGTCAGGGCCGGCTTCACGGATGTGCGACCAGTGCAGTTTTACGGGGTTCTGCTCTCGGAAGGGCCCCACGTTTGGGATTTAATGCTCTGTAGTTACCATCTTGAAAGTCTTAGTAATTCTACCTTTGACTTTGGGTTGTGTAAGTGAATTTCCATGGAGCATGCGCTGGGCACTAGGTGCCTTGGTTCGAGTGCAGCCCCACCTCCCACCATCTGCCACCTCCCTGGGGCTCGGGAGCTACCTGCCCTTCCCCACTCCTCCCTGCACAGCAACTGTCACCTCCCTCTGCTTGGGCAATAACTGCTACAATGTAAAGGGAAGCCGGGTTCTGCTGTCCGCCTCCAGCTGGGTGCTGGGTTTGGCAGTGCAGCCTGTGACATCTCAGGGTGGGGCTGGCGCTGGTCATCATAGCCCAGGACCAGGCGGAGGCGGGGCTTGGGGAGAAGGGTACACCCTCACCCACCGCCATCCGGGTGCTGAGTGTGACCTGGAGGAGAGCCTTTCATCCCGTGGCGGCATTCGGGTCCACTGTGGGTTGCGGTCCCATGGGAAGGGGAGATTGACTTTCCTGCTTCTAGTCAGACATAGCGCATCTACAGCGCCCTGGTGGCGTACTGCAGGGGGAGGGTGGCGGCCAGTGGGTTCTGCACACATGTGTGCGACCCCACCAAGTTTCAAGGCGAGGGTTCCCCGGTGACTGGTGAGGATCTGCATTCACCTTCAGAGTACCCTGCGGACACCCCAAAGGGAGCCTGGTATTGAACAGCAAATAAAAACCACCACCACAGATTGAGAGAGAAACAGTCAACAAAGGAAAACTTTTTACCTTAATAACTTTAAGAGCACATTTTCCTGTTATTTTTTCCCCCACATTTTCCTTCTGCACTGAGCCCCACAAATTAGATAACCATCCTGGGTCAAGGTAAGATAATTTTTAATTAGAGAGGTTACTGTAGCAGGTCAGAGCAGGAGGAAACATTTTAATGCCCACACCAGGAAGAGTCATAATTATAAAAAAAAAATCAAAATGAATAACCATTTATTGAGCTTTTCAATGCCATTCATTGTACAGACTGCCTTATTTATCTCTTTTAAGCTTAACAGAGACCCTGCAAGCCATAGATGGCAAAACCAACTCAGAAAGTTGTCCTATTTGCCCCAATTCACAAACCTACTAAGTGGAGACTCAAACCAGGTTCTGTCTGCAGAACTCAACTTCTAAGTCGATGTTCTCCAATCAAAATACAATATGAACCACAGCTGTAATTTTACATTTTCTAGTAGACACATTAAAAATAAATAGGTGAAGTTAACTTTAATAATCTATTTTCTTTAACCCAATCTATGCAAAGTATTCTCATTTCCAAATGTAATCAATATAAAAATTATCAATGAGAACACACACTTATTTTTTTCCATACCGAATCCTCAAATCGGCGTGTATTTTACATTTGAAGCACATCTCGGGATGCTAAATTTTTATTCTACATACTTAATTTGCATTTAGATTTCAAAAAAAATCACAGTTGAAAAAGTAGATTCACATGCCCAAGGTGTTCCAAGCATACTTAAAAATTTCCCAGTAACTGAATTAAGCATTTATTTTTATATTTAAGTTAATTAAATTTAAATTAATTAGATTTAAATTTTAATTAAATAAATTTAAATAAAAAATTCATTTCCTCAAGGGCACTAGGCATATTTGAAGTGCTCAACAGCTATATATGGACAGTCACCACTGACTTGGACAGAACAGCTCCAAGCTATGTGGAGGCAGTCAGAGGCGGCCAGTGGAAAGCTTTCTGGCAAGGGTCTTGAGATAGATTTGTAGAGTCAAGGGACACGAAGAAAGGCAAGAGGAAAGGGTACCTGGATTTTCGGTAAGTGTTGCCAGTGCTCAAGTCATCATGGTGTCTCCACTCAGGCATGTTCACTTTCTTTTCTTTGACTTGATCTTGATTTTCTTCACATCTATAGCTGTGTACTCTGGTTCCAGTCCCCATTGGACCAAGTCTAGAATCATAAGAGACATCATGGAAAGGAAAGGGGGCACAATATTAGGCTCTGAACACTACTCTTGAATCAATTCTGTTATGAATCTGCAGTTAAAACCATTCTCCACAGCAACATAATCACAAAGGTAACTGAAAAAATTTGAATAAAAGCAAAAAGCTCATTCCTCCAAAAACAAGACCAAATTTCAAAATACCACCCAACCTGCCAGCCAGTCAGCCAGCCAGCCAACCAACCAAGCAAGCAACCAATTAAACAAAAAACAAATTCAGAGATAATCTCATGTGCTGTCCTCCACATTTCTAAAGTTTGAGCTCTAAGTTTCACCCTAAACAAACATCAATTCCAGATGGACTAAGACTTAAACGGGAAAAGTAAAACCTTCCTAGAAAAACAGGTAAAGGGTTCTGACACCCAGTTTCAATGTGTGTGTGGGGGTGTGAGTTTCCAGACTGCCAAGCAAGTGTTTGACAACAGCTGGGTGTCCTACGCTTCAACTCAATTCTGACACTATCTACCTGGAGACAGTGTCAGATCCCACAAGTAAGAGGTCAGTCCCACAAGACTGTTCCTCCCCCTTCAGACTCCAGATGAAAGTCCAGGTTGCCACCTGAGCCTCTGACCTACTGGCTATAGATCAGAGATTCCAACAACCCTCTCTACGTGTTTGATTAATTGGCCAGGGCAGCTCACAGAACCAGAAACATCTAACTTATTAGATTACTAGTTTATTATAAAAGTATATAACTCAAGAACAGTCAGATGGAACAGATGTGGAGGGTAAGGTATGAGGTGTAGAATTTCCATGCCCTCTTCAGGAGCGTCACTCTTCTCAAATCTCCATGAGTTCGCTAATCCGGAAGCTCTCTGTACCCTGTCCTTTTGGATTTTTATAGAGGCTTCATTACATAGGTATGATTGATTAAATCATTGGCCATTGGCAATTAATTCAACCTCCAGGCTCTCTCCCCTCCCCAGAGGTCAGGAGGTGGGACTGAAAGTTCCCACCCTCTAACCACAGGTTGGTTGTCCTGGCAACCAGCCCATCCCTAGCTTCTAAAAGGTACCTCATTAACAAAACAAAAGACACCTTTGTTGCTCTTACCACTTAAGAAATTCCAAGGGTTTTAGAAGCTCCTGGCCAGAAACAGGAAGATGAAATATGTATTTCTTATTATAAATCACACTAGGAAAATATTTTCATAATTTTTACATTAAATCCCCCTTAAGGAATAGCGCTGAAACCAGAAACATTAAAAATATTGAGCGATTTGACTTCATTAAGAAAAAAAAAACATAAAAAACCTAATAGGTGACCAAAAATACCCTAAGTTAAAAGACAAATATTAACCCATGGTAAAAGCTGCAACACATATGACAGAAAAAAATATGGAGAGGTTATTAGCTCTAATGTAACAGAGTCTTATAAATCAATAAAACATCTCAACAGAAAAATGGGCGAAACGTGGATGTAAAGAATCGATTCTTAAAACCAGTTCAAATGGCCAATACATTTATCGATCTATGCTCAATTTTGTTAATAATGAAAGAAATGCCAAGTAAAATAATAAGATATACATTTCGACCTATCGGTTGGTCAAGAGACTAAAAAGACTGACAATGCCCGCGATTGAGACAGTGTGAGCAGAGAGGCCCTCTCACACACTAGTGGTAGAAATCTAAATCCATACAAAGTTGGGGTGGACAATTCTGCAACATTCATCGAAGTGACTAAGAGGCATATCTTTTGCCTAAGCAATTCCACTTCTACAAATTTATTTTGACAACGTTATCAAGCAAGTGAACGAAGATATCGAGAGTTTTATTGCAACACTGTAAAGTGAAAAAATGGAAACAACTTAAGTGCCCAAAACTAGGGGATTGGGTAACTAAATGATGGTATATTTATGCAATGGCATATCATGCGGCCAGTAATAAGAATAAAATAAGTGTATAGAGATGAAAACACGCTGATGATATATTAAAAGGTGTGTTTTGAATATTGACTAGAGTGGGATCTTCATTTCATTTTTTAAAAAAGTATCTGAAAATGTTTAGTCCACGGTGATTTCCTCTAGAGAGTGGAGTTAGGGAAGATGCCATCGCTTCTTTCTAGGCAATGGAAAGCAGTGTTTCAAAGCCAGACTTCTGGGGGCAGATTGTGGGAGTCCAGTTCTGGCTCTGCTATTTATTGGCTTCCTATTGTTAGGCCTGTTTCTTAATCTCTTTCAGCCTCTATTTCTTCGTCTTTTAGATTGGGCATAGACACAGTGTTTGGCTCACAGAATCCTTATGAGTATTCATACATGTATTGATTGTTTCATTTCAGCACGGCGTTAGCAAATGGCCAGGTCTTAATACATTTTAGCTGTCATTATGACATTTTTCTTTATGCCTTGAATCTTACAATAAACGTCTATCATTTTAACCATAAAAAAGCAATATATACAAGGTGGCCAAAAACTGCGGAAGCACAGGTACATTTACATAAAAATGGCTTGTTGATATTATATCATACTAGAGTAAAATAGCATCTATAATCCCTGACTTGATGATCCCCCTGTAAATTTATTTTTTTCTACTTATTTTTTTAATCGAGGTGAAATTCATATAACATAAAACTAACCATTTTAAAGTGAACAACTCAGTGGCATTTAGTACATTTGCAGTGTTGCGCAATCGCTACTTGTATCTAGTTCCAGAAGACTGCCAGCACCCCAGAAGGAGAGCCTCTACCTGTTAAGCAGGCACTCCCCATTCTCTTGGGAACCACCCTTGGGAACCACCAATCTATTTTCCATCTCTATGGATTTACTTATTCTGGACATTTCATAGAACTGAAATTATTACAATATGTGACCTTTTGCGACTGGCTCCTTTCACTTAAGCATAATGTTTTTGAGATTCATCCACATTACAGCATATATCAGAGCTTCGTTCCTTTTTATGGCCAAATAATATTTCATTGTATGGTTAGATCACACATTTTGTTTATCCATTCATCAGCTGATGGGACATTTGGGCTGTTTCCACCTTTTGGCCACTGTGAATTGTGCTTCCATGAACGTGCATGTACAAAAGCTTGTTTGAGTACCCTTTTCAATTCATTTTTATATATATCTAGCAGTGAGATTGCTGGGTCATATGCTAATTCTATGCTAAACTTTATGAGGAATTGCCAAACTGTTTTCCATAGCAGCTGAACCAATTTGCATTCCTACCAGCAATGTATAAGGGTTCCAGTTTCTCTACATTCTAACACTTGTTATTTTTCATTTTTTTAAAAAAATATAGCTACCCTAGTGAGTGTAAAGTGGCATCTGATTGTGGTTTTGAGTAACATTTCCCTGATGACTGATGATGTTGAACATCTTTTCAGGTACTTATTCACTGCTTGTACATTTTCTTTGGAGAAATGTCTGTTTAAGTCCTTTGCCCATTTTCAGTTAGGTTGTTTGTCTTTTTGTTGTTGGGTTGTAAGAGTTCTTTATGTATCATGGATGTATATTTACCTTTGAAAACAAAGAGTGTTACTCATGCTTTGAGGACTCAACTCAGATCCTCCAAAGAGGTTAATGTTCCCAGCTAGAATTTATTTCTCCACACTCAGAGAACATGCAACAAAGACCATGTGCGGCCCACAAAGCCTAAAATATTTATTATCTAGCCCTTTACAGAAAATGTTTGCTGACACCTAGACTATCAACTTCTCTAGGGTAGGGATGGTTCTTTACAGAGCCTTAAATGCTCAAAATGTTGGCCTGTGGCCACTGAAAAACCTTGTGTTCTGCATATAGTCCAAATAAAGTAATACATTTTAGAAAAAATTCTTTCCAAAGTGATTATGACCCAAAGAGTTCTGAACTTCAAATATCTTTATCTGGAAACTTTATGTATATGGAATATCTCATTTTCTAGTAAAGCAGAATAAATGAAGTGTGTCTATAATTTCGTTCACATTCGTGGCTGAGGTTTTAGGAAATGATTTGAAAAACAGTTTTCATGCTTTGGACCCTGAAGTCTGAAACGCCTATAAGACTAGGAACATTGTTATCATTTGCTTTGTTTCTGTTCTCATATGCTTCTCTGGAAACACAAGATTATTGGTACAAAGTGTCACTCAATTTATGGCTCAGGAACCGAACCACTTGGCCTGTGGCCAGCAATTATCTCACTGATAGCAAAGGCCTGTAAATGTCTCAGCTCTTACCTGAAGAGGTTTCAGATTGACACCGGAAATGTACTTAAAAATAACGCATCTATTTTGGAGATCCCCAAACTTGGACATTTCCACATTGATATTTTCACCTTCGTCTAGGCTTCTCTTATACACCAGAAATAGCACAACAAAAGAGGCATCGTGCCCTTTTCTTAGCTGTTTTATCCTGAGTTTTTCTTTTTTTTAGTCCCAGCTTGAGCATTTCTCAGGCCTTGACAATCAGATTGAATTTAGGAGCTGCTTGCAGCCTAGTGGAGGGAAATTAAAAGTTGTGACTGCATTATCCTCTGGTCTGTGTGAATGGCTGAGGTCTGGGTTTGATTCTAATTAAAAGCAGACAAAATGACTGAGGTGAAACTGAGGAGAAATAAGAGTCTGCCTTTACAGTCGGTGAGGCGTACTGGCAGGGGCCTGCACGTCTGGGGAGTAGGGAAGCTGATGTCCCAGGATACGTGGCAAGCTTTTTCTGTAAAGGGCCAGACGGTAAATATTTTTAGCTTTGCAGGCCATAGAGGCTCTGTTGCAATTATTTAATTCTGCCATTGCATAGACAATAAGAGAAAATAATAGCACGGCATTGCTCTAATAAAACTTTATGTACAAAAATAGGTTACATGTTAGATTTGGCTCGTGGGGGGTAGTCTGCCAATCCAGGTCTACACCATCCATCTGAGGTTTGGCCGCTGGGTTTCTTCCTCCTGCTGACACACTTTTGAGGCTTTCTGTGTTTACAGCCCACCCAACGAAGGTGACCAGGGAAGGCGACCAGGGAAGGCAGAGAGAGATGCTCTTTATAAACAGCACATTTTCTGTTAAGATTCTGCTAATGCATTTGGTCAGGGACAAGGCTAAATCCATAGCTAATATGAGATTAATGATCCATGGAGTTCTAGCGACATTTTTATTATAGATCTCCTTGGAAGAATCAGGAACTGACTGACTGTTATCTATAGGCCTAAAATAAATGGGATGACAATTTCTCCCAACACAGTGTGTGTCTGCCACTCTTGCTCTCAGATCACTTTTTTTTTGGTTTGCATCTGGTTCTTTTCTCTTAGTAAACTTGATGTCAATGATCTCTGTGTGGTTTCCGCATAGATGATTCACTTATATGCTGGGTTTGACTTTCCTAACTTAAATACTCCCAAGATGCCCTTTAATTTCTTCTGAGAAGTAAGAACTAAAAATAATAAAGTGGAGTGGTCTTTTATCGTACATTTTAACACTAACAGGTGTTGTCCCCCTTACTCATGGGGATACGTTTCAAGGCCCCAAGTTGATGCCTGAAACTGTGGATAGTACTGAACCCTAGATATACTATGTTTTTTTCTTATAAACACATACCTATAATAAAGTTTAATTTACGAATTAGGCAATTTCACAGATAGAAGCTTCATTCTTTCTGTAGATTGTAGGAACCTCGGCATAAGATTTTTTTCTTTCCTTATTTAAGTCAAGAACGTTTACCTTTTCACTTAAAGACAGTACTTCGTGGCTTTTCTTTAGCGTATCCGAATTGCCAGCATCACTACTCTTGCACTTTGGGGCCATTATGAAGTAAAATAAGGGTGACTTGAACGCAAGCACTTCGATACTGCCACAGCTGATCTGATAACCGAGATGGCTACTGAGTGACTAATGGATGGGGTAGTGTATACAGTTTGGAGGTGCTGGATAAAGGGATGATTCATGTCCCATGCAGGACAGAGTGGGATGGCACGAGATTCTATCATGTTACTCAGAATGCCATGCAATTTAAAACTTATGAATTGTTTACTTCTGGAATTTTCTAGTTAACATTCCAATAATATTTCCACAGTAACCGAAACCATGGAAATCAAAACCGCAGATAAGGGGGACACTGTAGCTTAGATGGTGTTGAGCTCCTATAAGAAAGGACAGATGAATAGGATGGCTTAGAAATGCCCCCCACTTTTACCCTCATTAGTTCCCATTTTTTACCCCTATTTAGACCCCAGTATTTACATAAGAGAACATTAACAAATCAGTGGGGGAAGAGGTGGGTTATGTAATAAATGGAAAAATCAAATTCGGAAAAAAAAAGTTTTAGAAAAGAAACAGTTCAGTACCTCACCTCACACCACACACTAAGTGAATACAGATGATATGAAGAGTTGTCAATGATCTAAGATACAAAAGTATAATAAAATCTAGAAGAAAATTTGGTTGACTATTCAAATGATCTCAAGTAGGAAGTGACTTTCCATGCATAAAGCAAAGGAAGAAACCAAAATAGATGTGCTATTAGATTTATAAATCAACATCAATGAATAATATATATCTATGTTTAATCTATAATCAATTTATAAAATTTAAAATCATCTCCACAACCCAAAATATCAAAATAAAATAAAAATGTCAACAAATTGGGAAAATATTTGCCAAGTATTGGAAGAATTAATATGGCTAGTAGATAAAGAACTCTCATGACTTTAAAAAACAAACAATATTTCAGTAACAAACAGGAAAAGTGCACACAACAGCAATCACAGAAATGCAGAGAAAAACATGATACTAATTTTCATCTATCAAATTATCAAACATTAAAAAATGATAATAGTCAAAACTGGCCTGTTTGCAGTGAGACAGACACTTTTGAACACTGCTGTTGAGCACTGTCCATCTTTTCTATAGAGCAATTTAGCAATATGGATTCACTGCCAGATATTCTTATTCCTTGGCTTAGTTGTCCAGGTCTAGGAATTTTTTAGGAATTTGTCTAACGGAAGTGGTCAGAGATTCAGGCAACAATTTATTTTTCCAAATGTGTGATACAACATTCTTTTAAATTGGGGAGAAAAACATGGTTAGTGAACTATGGCCTGCCATCTGGTTTTGTGCAGCCTGTGAGCTAAGAATAATTTTTATATTTTTAAATGGTTAAAAATTCAAAAGGATAATATTTCATGACACGTGAAAATTATATGAAAGTTTTATTGGAACACAACTGCACGTAACATCTATGGCTCCTTTCGTGCTCTAGATGCCATATGGCCTGCAGTCCCACATATCTGCTATCTGGATCTGTTTGAATTTTTTTTTGTCTACTGCTGGTATAATAAATAATGGAATGCTCAGATGTTGTAATACTTGTAGTCATTAAAATGATATTTGCAATTAATATTTAGTAACATGAGAAAATGCTCATAACATCGTAAGTGGAAAAGATTTAGAACAGAGCTATTTATACCAGTTTCCTAAGGAGTATTCTGTTGGATAATAATAGAATTCAGGCATTGAGAAATCTGAGTTGAAAAAGTTATGCAGGACTTCTCACAGCTTTCACTATACTACGCAGAGTGAATCTGCAAGACGGAGGATAGTGTATGATACATTCCCCCATTTTTTGCCCATGGATCTCAATTTTCCATGGAATATAATTTTGGAAATGCTGGTTTATATTTAATGGCTTCTATTCTAAAGTATATTGTGTGTTCATATGCACATGCACACAGGAGAGAGTGATAAAAATGAGTCTGAGTCAAAATGTTGATCATGTCTACTTCTCAGTGAGAGAATTTTTGGCGGATGGTAGTTTTATGAATTTTCTAGAACAAACATGAATTATTCTTGCAGTCATAAAAAATGTTAACAAGGAAAGAATATGGAGTGATACCTGCAAAAGGAAGAAGATTTTGGAATCGAAGTAAAATCTCTGAGTAAATTAGAAATAAGTAAAATCTTTGAGTGCATGCAGCAAAATTTCAAGTCATTTCTATTTATCCAGTCTGTTTTCTCCCCTGCCCCTTTGGCTCTCTATCTGTCTGTCTGTCTGTCTGTCTATCTATCTATCTATCTATCTATCATCTATCTATCTATCTATCTATCTATCTATCTATCTATCTATCTATCATCTATCTATCTATTTCAGTATATGTAATTTAAAACAACTGTCTACATAATAGGACAGGTTTCCATATTCTAACATAGAAGCTAATCTTATTATTTTGCCTTTAAGAAAATAAGAACGATCATTTCCTCCCAGTCTGTCAAATGGACTAGTTTCACTCTTTTTAAAATATAAACTTTTTATTTTGGAATCATTTTAGGTTTACAGAAAATTTGCAGAGATAGTACAGAGAATTCCTGCCCAAGCTTTACCCAGCTTCCCTGAATTTAAACATCTCACACACAACCGTGGTACATTTGTCAAAACTGAGACATTAACAGCGCATAATACTATTAACTAAATTCTAGAGCAGGGGGTCCCCAAGCCCAGGGCCACCGATCGGTACCATGGCCTGTTAGGAAACGGACCGCACAGCAGAAGGTGAGCAGAGGGCAAGTGAGCAAAAGAAGCTTCATCTGAATTTCAGCCTCTCGCCAGCGCTGGCATCACCGCCTCGGCTCCATCTCAGATCATCAGGCATTAGATTTTCATAGGCCCACCGGTTCCTGTGCCAAAAAGGTTGGGGACTGCCGCTCTAGGGTTTCCACCAGATTTTTCACTGATCTCCTTTTTCCGTTCTAGGATCCAATCCAGGAAACCACATCGCATTTAGCAAACTGGTTTGTTTTAATTCAGTGAAAACTGTTAAGCATAAGCTCCATCGCAATTTAGTGATTTATAAAGCACTACGTATAGGTGAAGTATTTGGCTATCTCTTATTAAATTCCTATAAGTGGGCAGGAGGTGTCCAGGAGACCCCCTACTTGTGTTTCCAGACTTTCTATAGCCTCTGCTCTGGGTAAAGCGCTTTCACATTTGCGAAACATTTTTACAGATGTTATCTTAATCCATCATTGCAATCATCCCATGAAGGAGGTAAGGAAAATATAATTTTGTTTTTTCCCCCTGTTTCACTGATTAAAAGATTGAAACCTGGAGACAGGTAGAACCTGCGCAGTAGCACAGGGTCTCATGCTTAGAAGGGCCCTGTGTTTGGTTTAATGGTCTGTTGCAATGTTTTTGAAATTCTTAATAATTTATGAACAAGGGGCCCTCCATTTTCATTTTGCATCAGGTTCTGCAAATCAAGAAGCTGGTCCTGCCCGGAGGACAGCCTCGCTCACACAAGGGCACACAGAACTGGTGCAGTTGGTGGAGTTTAGTGCTTTATGACTTAGAGTTCTCTCTTCCTTCTATTACACTACATTTCCATCAACCTTGGGATCTATGACTTCAATGCAACCTTGTGGTCTGTTCCCTTAATTGCCAGAAACTTTGCCTTTCTGGCTCTGCATCAATGCCTCAGCATGTCTGCATGTAATTTTTGCCTCGACAACTTTGATTTGTTTCAAAACCAAATCATTCTGAAAACTTGCTTACTTGTGGGTTAAACAACTGCTCTGCCAATTTATGTTTATGACAATTTCTTAGTGGTGACTACTGCCTTAGCAGCTATGTATATCATATAAACAGGTTTAAAATAAAATAAAAATGGCTCTATTTTGTTTCCAAGGTTGGTTAATTAGCTCATGCTGTTGTCAAGGCTGAACTGTGAATTATCACTTCCATCCCGAAGGGGAGATATTAATTTTTCTGCAGACATGGAAACACTGAACTGAACGGCATGATTTTAAAATTAGGGAGCACTGCTTGGGGACCAAATAGTCAAAATACTGCTCAGTGGCCTGGAAGGCAGAGCCACATTGTTTGTGTTGGCCCAGAACGCACTTGATAAAATTGTTCCACAGCTCCTGAGAGAGATGAGGGCTTCAGCCAAGTGAGGACTTCTTATCACCGACAGAAATAGGGATTTTGTTTGGGAGCGAAGGGGTGGATTGGTCTATTCTGCTTTAATTTTAGCCTGATAAAGGTCTGGTTACTTGGGCACTGGTTGTGTTGCAGTCATGCTCACATCTAGTTTATAGAATCAACTACAAAAATTTAGGAGAGAGGGAAAGCAGGTGGGGAGAGAAAGAGGAGACTTTTGGTAAGGTTAAGATGGGGTGAATGTATTTTGCATGTGGGAAGAACATGATGTTTGGGGAGCCAGAGGGTGGGATATTATGGGTTGACTTGTGTCCTCCTAAAGAAAGATATGTTGAAGTCCTGACCCCCAGAACCTGTGAATTGGACCTCATTCGGAAACAGAGTCTTTGCAGATGGAATCGAGTAAAGATCATATTTGAG
Source organism: Pteropus vampyrus (assembly GCF_000151845.1). Classification (NCBI taxonomy): domain Eukaryota; kingdom Metazoa; phylum Chordata; class Mammalia; order Chiroptera; family Pteropodidae; genus Pteropus; species Pteropus vampyrus. Next base: position 3,362,161 of record NW_011888862.1, read on the forward strand.
ATCATATTTGATTAGAATGGGCCCTAATCCAAGGACTGATTTCTCTATAAGAAGAGGGAAATTTGGACACAGACACAGGGATGAGAGCCATGTGGAGATAAAGACAGAGATTGGAGTGATGTATCTATAAGCCAAGGAATGCCAAAAATTGCCGGCAACCATTGGAAGCTAGAAGAGGCAAGGAGGATCTCCCCAAAAGCCTTTAGAAGCAATGCGGCACTGCCGGCACCTTGATTTCAGACTTCCGGCCTCTAGAACTGTGAGAAAATAAATTTCTGTTGTTTTAAGCCACCCAGTTTGTGGCACTTTGTTATGGCGGCCCTAGGAAACTAATATGTATCATAAATGAGGACAAAAATGACAAAACGAAAGGCAAAATCAATTTACCTATCCTATAAGTATGAATGGCGAAAACAGTGCATCTTTTAAATAAGGTTTATCTTTTTCTATCTGAGTATGTTTATTGTAGAAAATCTGGAAAAAAAGGAGGTATAATTCTTTTACTTTGTTCCTTCTAAACATATCATATTGATATATATGTAGTTCCCACCTCTTCTGTCTCTCCTGTTATCTCCAAAAATAATATCAAATTAAATATGCAGTTTTGAAAGCTGTGTATTGAACTGAATATGCTAGCACAAGCATTTGTAATGTCAGGAAATATTCTTTGAATTATCTTTTATATAGGCTTAATGAGACTCTTGTATAGATATATCAGTTTCCTCTATACGAATGTATCATAATGTATTCGACCATTTCTGTTTTTAGACATTTAAGTTAAATTTCTTTCATCTTTTTAAAAAATCGATTTATGTCTAGAGTGCTGATTTTTTCCCGTAAGGTAGATACTAAAAATGGCTTTATATTAGAAACACACACACACACACACACACACGCACGCACGCACACACACACAAGCAATAGCTTCAAAACCAACAGAAGAGACTTCAATAAGTGATGATGTGAACATTTGCCATAGTCAGTTTAGGGTTTGGTAGCAAGACTCTAGGGGCTTCTGGAAAATTTCCCCATTCTGGAGGCACAGAAACACGGCCAGGACAATACTTAACCAGGCTGCTCTGGCAGCCTGGGAACGTCGGGCATAATGAATGAGGTGTGTGTTCATGCCTGAGCATTTTGTACTATTCCTCACCCGGTAGTCAAACTGTGTATAATATGACTCCCAGATGGACGAGGTGCTTCCTGGCATATATCTGGCCTGGGCCATCTCCTGAGCTGCTCTTCTCTATACATGTAGGAACAGGTATGTAGGAATAGAGCATAAAGTATATATAAAGCAGCAGCTTCTAACTCATTACAAATGGATAACAAAGCTCTGAAATTCCTAGGATGGTAGCAGTAAGGATAAGGAACTTAACATTTTATTGAAGGACATGAAATGACATCTGAATAAACATGCCATGTACTGTTTGGGGAGACTCAGTATTACACAAATGTCATGATTTCCCCAAAATATATTTACATGCAAAATGATTCTTATCCAAATCTAAAGAAAGATGTTTTTGGAATTGGAAAAATTATTTTAAAATTTAGGTAGAAGAAGAAGTGAATAAGATTTGATAACAGAATTTATGTTTCAGAATAACAGTAATCAGGGGGAAGGAATCTTGTGTTATCAGATAAAACTTATAATAATTTTATGGTAATTAAAACAGCCTGTCAATGTCATAAGCAATAATAACTAGAACAATTGAACATAGTAAAGACTCTCAGCATGTATCCAAGAATAGAGGAGGAGTTAATATTGGAAAAGCTGGCATTACAATTTCAAAGGAAAAAGATTATTAAATGTCGGTATAATTTGATATCCACTTGGAAGTAAGGCAATATAAACTCCTACCTTATACCATCTATAAAATATATACCAAGTAGATTAATGAAATCTTTATGAATATTAGAAGAAAATTAGGAAAATGTTTTTGTAACATTGTGAGTGAGCAGAGATCAGAAATTAAGACAGGGAAAAAAGGCAATGAAGAAATGATCAATAGACATACAAATTTAAAAAGATCTATGAATGGAAAAATGTATAATAAAGAAATCAAAAGACTAGAAATAGACCGAGTCAAACAGACACAGTATATATGACAGGTAAAAACGTAATACCTCCAATTTTCAAAGAACTCCCACAAACTGATTAGAAAAATAACACAATAGAAAGGAAAGTTCATATTTATAGAAACTAAAATGCAAATGATAAGGAGAAAGGCTTGACCTCGTTAGCATTCAAGGGAATGCATATTTGAGTTACGATTTTCACTTGTCCAATTGCAAGACTGAAAGGTTGATAACATTCAGTAGTGGTGACAATCTGGGAAAACAAACATTTGTATATTGCTATGGGAAGGTAGATGTAGAACATTTATGGAAAGCTATTTTAAAGTATTTGTTAAAAATGTAAAAACGGATATGTCATTAGCCTAGCAACTCCAGCTATGGGCATGTATCCTGCAGGATCAAACACACTGTAATGTAAGGTATAACGATATGTATATCCAGGCAGCTTTTTCTTGTAGTGGTAAAACTGGAAATAAGTTGAATGTTCCTCAGTAGAAAAATGGCTGGATTAATCATGCTAATTCTTACTGCGAACGATTGCTAGAAAAACGAATTACAGCTATATATTGGCTTAGAGGGATGCAGTGGCATGTTATTAAGGGGAGAAACAATCTTCAGTGTAAAATATAGAGTATGGTATAATATTGGTAGATAAAAAAAGACCCTCTCTCTCACATGTGTGTGTTTGTACATCAGCGTAGTGAGGGATGTAGTAGGATAGGCCCTGAATTCTTATTATTGGATATCTCGGGGTGGGGTTGACAGGAATGGGGAATGTATGTAAAGATGTTAGCACTATATCTATTATACTTAACATTTTAAATAAATGAAATATGTCAGAATTGTGCTTCAATTACAAATTTACAAATGCTTACTTATTATAAAGCAATATAAGGTAGCATTATATTTTTTTAAAAGAAAAAATTATTATATCAATTTTTGAATATCACCTTGTGTCATCTTTGTATATATTTAAGATCCTTACTATTATATTTAAAATTTTTTTAAAAAATTAATTAATTAATTTATTTATTCGTTCATTTATTTTTTTTAGGCAAGGCAACCCTTGGTTGACCTCACAGATTGCAAGGACCTTGTCAGCTTACAACCCCTTATTTTTTATTTTTTTACGCCTACAGCACCTGGTCTTCCTAGGTGGTCTCCCATCCAAGTACTCACCAAGCCTAACCCTCTTTAGCTTCCAAGATATATATTTTTTAGTATTATAGATTTAATAGCTGAATGGTATTTCATTTAACTGAAATATCACGATTTTCTTAACTATTCCACTAATGTTAGGCAGATCTTATTTTTAGTTTTCTGCTATCATGGTTCTTGCTGCATGAATACCTTTATGCTTATTATTTTTATTCTGTTGATGAATTTTTAAAAATATATTCTTTAGTATATAATTACTATTCAAACTACATAGGGATATTTATCAATCTTGTTATATACTGCCTTAACTATAAAATTTTACATCAGATATTGCTTCGAGATTCCCTGCAATCCCTTTCTGTCTGTGGGCAAACCTTCTAAAAGCAGCCTAGAAAATAATTTGCAAAGTGCTGCTTTTCTCTGCCTTTTACTGATATCCCAACATAAGGATACAAATTACTACTTGTTCATTACAATGAGAATTTGTAAATATACCAAAATGTCTGTAGCTGAAAAGATCTTTTAAGAATTTGACAGCCTTATTGAAAATAATAACAGTAATTTTCATTTACCTCATACTCTTACTCAACTGTCTGACTCCACTTTCTTTTTTAGTAAAATGGATTGATACCTAATTTCTTATACTGCTTAGCTACCATCTCTGTACACTTCATTTAAGGAACTATTTTCACTTGTCTGAGTTACAACAGCTTATTAATAGGAACCTGAGATAAGAACTAGGCTTCTGTTTCCCTGGTCATAAATGTTTCCCGAAATCACACTTCCTATGTTTCTGATGTATCCCTTTATAGTATAGGTTCTCTTTGGTATTTAGGGGGAGCTTTCACAAACACCAGTAGGCTTCGAGGCCCCCCTTCACCTCTATTTTCTTTTGACATCCGTGGGATTGAGGATTCAGGCATGTCGTTCTTATCTTGTCTCATAAATGACTCAACTATACCCATGAGTCATGGATGAGCATTGCTTGACTGTTTTCTATTACCTTTGGGGCTTACTGAATGGGTTTTGACCTTGTTCTTCTTCCTCTCAAGATAGAATTCCTACAATGGATATCTGATAATGCTACAGATATATATATATTTTTTACCTCCTCGTTTTAAGCCATCTCAGCCAGCCCAGGCAAAACACTTTGTATTTTTAAGTTTCTTTGGTCATGAACTAGGAGCTCTAACTAATCCTCTTCTTTTAATTAGGCCATGTTCTTAGGATAAATGGGGTCACAGGTCTTCATGTTTTACTTCTCAAGCAACATCAAAATATCATTAGTATATTACCTGCTACACTTCCTTCCTCTGTTCTGATAGAGAGCATGAGATACTTGTGGTAGTAAAGACATCTGTTTTAAACTCATGTAACAGATGGTATCATTTGAACTAAAATGAAGTAGAGAAGAAATGGAATGCAAACTACTTGCACAGTTAGACAGTATTTAACTGATGTTCTGCACACTCGGATGGTGCAGATTGCTTCATAAATGATATACCATGAATTGAAATGCTCTAAGATATTTACTATTTCACTTTGTGCTTATTTCTTTATCTACATTAAAAGCAATTTTTTGTTATTTAATCATTGCTATCCTCTGCCCTCCACTCTTTCATGAAACAACTTCATTAGTACTTGGCAATGGGATTGGTATTATGTTAAGCAAGTTAAACAGATGTAGCTCCTGCCTCTATGACTTTCATTCTAAAAATAGCATTTCACAGGTTTACCACAGCTGAAGGAAAATAAAAACACATGCAACAATGTCAGAAAAAAAACGTTCCAGCAGCTGTTCTTCCTACTCCTGTTTTCTTTGTGTTTGTGTGGAGTATAATTAGATACAATAAATGTTCTAATCTTCACTGTATCATGAATTTTGACAATATGTACACCTATGTAAGTAACACCCCGATCCAGGTATAGAATCTTCCATCATTTCAGAAAGTTCTTTTGTACCCCTTCCCTGTTAATTCTCCTGTCTGCCAGCCAACCTCTGTTCTTCTTTCTATTCCCATAAATTAGTTTTGCCTGTTCTAGAACTTCATATACACGGAATCATAGGAATATACTCTTTGGTGCCTGGTTTCTTTCACTCAACCTAATGATTTTGAGATCCATCCATGTTTCTGTATTAGTAGTTCATTCTTTATTGCTGAGTTGTATTTCATACTATAGGTAGATGATTTGTTTTTCATCCTCCAATTGATGGTCACCTGAGGTGTTTGTAGTTTTGGGCTATTATGAATAAAGCTGCAATGAACATTCTTGATAGAGTGTTTTTGAGAATATATGTATTTATTTATCTTTGTTTTGTCTCTGAAAATGGAATTGCTGGATTATGAAGTAGTTTTATGTTTAACTTTATTAAGAAACTGCCATATGCCCCTATCGTTTACATTCCCACGAGCAATGTATGACAGTTCCCTTTGCTATGAATCCTTGTTAATGTTTGTTTGGTATTAGGTTTTAGTTTTTAAATTTAAATTCTATACTTAAAATTAAAAATTTTTGCCATTCTAGTGACTATGTAGTGGCATCTCATTGCAGTTTTCATTTGCATTTGTGTGGTGACTAACAGTGCTGAGCATTTTTTCATGCTTTCATTGGCCGTTCATATATCTTCTTTTTTTTTAACATGCCTCAAATCTTTTGCTCATTTTTTGGTCAATTGTTTGTGCTTTTTCTGTAATTGATTTGTAGGAGTTCTTTACACACATGCACACATATAAATGTATATGAAATTCACGTTTTTCTCCTAGTCTGTGGTTTGAATTTTCATTTTCTTAATGGTGTCTTTTGATAAATAAAAGTTTTATGCTTGTATAAAGTGCCATTTATCATTTTTTCTTTAAAGGATAGAGATTTTTGCATTCTAAGAAATCTTTGCCCAATTTATTTGCTAGTAGCTTTATTGTTAAGCTTTGACATTTAAGTCTGAAATCCATCTTGTGATAAGTTTGTATATGGTGTGAGGTATGGGTCATAGTTCATCTTTTTTTAATATGGATCTACACTTGTTCCAGTGTCATCTGTGGAAAATACTTTCCTTTCCCCACTTGATTGTTGTGGAATCTTTGTCAAAAATGATTTGACCATATGTGTGTGGGTCTCCTTTCTCTCTATGGTGTTGCGTTGATATATTCATGGATCATATGCCGATACCACAGTGTACTGATTGCTATAACGTTATAGTAATTTCTGAAGGCCGAAACGTAAGTCCTCTAGCTTTGTTTTTCTTTTTCAGGCATTTTGGTCTTTTGTATTTCTACATAAATTTTAGAATTAGTTTCCAATTTCTACAAAAAATTGGCTGTTTTTTTCTTGTTTTCATATTAACCTAAGACAATTAACCTAAGTTTTACTCCATTATACTATGAAGTTTTTATTATGTTAAAATCTCACTTTCTGAAAAACAAATATTTTAGAAACTAAAGTCTTATTCTATGTACATGTCTTTTAAGTACAAATTACTACTGAAAAATCAAGTTTTGCCTTTATACCTAGTACAAGAATTCAGGATGACTTCAAAGGCAGATGTGGGCTGATTGCTGTCATTTGAACATTAGGAAATGCCAACCCAGAGGAAGCCAGACGTGCTTATCAACATGTCGTGCGTTAAACATTGTCACTCTGTGAAATCGCTCGGAGGCCAAAGTGATTGTAAAAAGGAAAAAAAAAGGAAGAGATATATTTGAAGGTAAGAGACAGATTGTGGTTTAAAGAAGACATTCTGATGATCTAGAATGGGGCACATAAAATTTTTTAGATTATTATTTAAATGAAAAATGCAAAATTAAAAAAAATTTCCCAGGCTTTGCAGACCCTTAATAATATGTCAAAGTGGGTCCTAAGATGCCATTTTGAGAACCTCGGATACAATGTTTTTAGCCATCTAGTTTTCTGCTTGGTACCAATTAATAAATTGTGTATCAATTAATACTGCTATAGTTTGAATATAGATCTTTTCTTAATTATTTTTTGAATGAGTACTTATACTAGTAATTAAGGTGGGGTTACAAACTGTTCAGGAAGACACACTGGCCATGGAATAATTTGGGTCCAATAAAACACAAAGGAAGTGATTTTAGGACAATGAATTCATTTATTCATTTCTTTGTGTACCTACTATATACTAGGGACTATATGGGGTGTTGGATATAGAGTGACAAACAAAATGGGGTTTCTCTTTCATGAAGCTTACAGTGTATTTGAGAGGGGCATATGATAACCAAGTAAATAAACATAAAAACACAATTATGAATTGTGATATATGCAATGAAGGAAATGATCAGAATACAATGGTAGAGAAAATTGCTTAGACTGGTGTTAGTGAAGGCCTCGGTGAGGAGGGAATATTTTGCCCAATGTAAAGTACAATCTTGCAAATTTAAAGTAGTTCTTAGAGGACCCCAAAGTATGAGATTGAGGACAGGAAGTGGGGTTTAAGTAGGAAGCTTTGGGGGAGCTAAATTCCAAAATAGACCTTTGAATGCTAGACGTGGTTTTGTGGAAGACAGTGGGAGAGAAGGAAGAGGTACATAGATCAAAAAGATTAGGAAAATGTAGCTAAAAGGCAGGAAGAGGTGGTCAGCATATAAGTTTTTAGGAATGGGCAGAAGATGAAAGCTTACGAGGCAAAGTTTTATGACAAAGTATCAGATAGTGCCTGGTGCATAGGAGGTCATTCGGATGGAAGGAAAAATTTCCAAATTAATAAAAATGTATAATGATAGCTCCTCTTATTTATTCTTAGCATCAACTCCCTGGAAATCTTATTGTTAGCAATGCTTTTTATAAAATCCACTCAAGTTCCACTCTAATATATTAGTGCTATGTGTTGTGTGGAACTTATAGATGAGATGTGCTTTTACAAGATCATTTTTCGAACATCGGTTTGGAAATAAATTCCTTTGGGTGGAGACCAAAACATATCCCATGGGATGCCAACTTCTTCTGAATATATTATAGTGGTGGTCACATTTTTAAGAGAAAGATAATTTTCTATGTATATTATTTTCACTTGGAGCTACTATTTGTGGGTCATATGTTTCATATGTGAAAATGAGACTGATTACAAATAGCAATTAAAATATGGTGAACTCTTGAAAATATCACCTCAAGTATTTATGATCTTTACCAAACCATAAACATCATTCATTATTAATTCAGCCATGAAACTAAATGTAACTGAAATAGTGAAATAGCTCATGGGACTTGTAAAGTTGGTTTTATAAGCTGGTTGTCGTAGGGACAAATATAATGACCCGATAAACTTGATGTGTAGGATTTTCTTGAGGTGCATACACCATTTGCATAATTTTACCTTTTAGGTTCTTCTACTCGCCTGTTTAGCTGCTACTGAATAAAGAGCGTGTATTATAGCACCTGGAATTCCACATCTCACAGACACCAGCAGTATAAGTTTTCATTCGAGAGTATTTTGCTCCCTCCATGGGTCTGACATATTTCCCTCTAGATGTAGTTAATATCTTACAAACTATAATTCTGTGCTGTGGAATATGAATTACTGATATTTTTAATGTACTCGGGATGATCTAAAACGCATGACTATTCCTCCGAATAGTTAATGAATCACAATATAAAGTTCTTTAGCAATGAAAAACCACAACACAGAGAGATCAAATGTCCACAAGAGGCTCTCCCCAGAGAGCAAGATGGCAGAGTGGGTAAACACTGTGCTCGCCTCCTCCCATGAGCACATTAAAATTACAACTAAATTATAGAATAATCAACCTGGAGAGCCATCTGCAGACTAGCTGAACAGAACTCCTATAACTGGGGATATAAAGAAGAGACCACATAGAGACCCGCAGGAAGAGCGGAGATGAGAAATGAGTTGGCCCCACACCCATATGTGGCAGTTGAGAATCAGGAGAGAGATCTTAGCTGCAGAGAGGTTCCCCATGAAGAGTGAGGTCCCAGAGCACCAGTGCCAGGAAGAGGAGCCTCCATGACATCTGGCTGTGAAAACCAGCATGGATTCTGTCCATCTAGGTGAGAAAGAAGGTGGCTGGAAATGCAAACATCCTTTTAAAGGGCCAGTGCACAGACTTCTTGCTCCCAGGCACTCATTATGGGCTCTGATGGAACAATGGTGGCTCAGGAGGTGCCAGAGTTATACAGAGAGAGACTGAATGTGTGGCTTCAGGGCAAGGACAGCTGTAGGGACAGCTGCCATTGTCTGTGTTGAGCCCTCCTCTCAAATGGTCAATTCTGAATCTGCATTAACCTGGTGAACACCGCTTGCCCCACACTGGTTACTTCCTGAGACCCTACTTCATTGGGCATGCAAACTGTCCGAGGTTCTTTCAGCAGCTGACAGGTGGCCGCAGGACTCAGGGTGCCCTGGGCCTTTTGCTGTGTTGCCTCTGCCCTGGTACTGGTGGCAACAGGCCTCAGTTCACAGCGTGGTCTTTCCCATGTGGCCCCAGGTCCAGCACAGGCAGTGACCAACCATGGATCGCTTTGTAGCTCTTACCAGGTAGGCCTGGGCTGGTCACAGGCAACAGGTGACCATAGTCTGCACAGGATCCCCTCCCAAGAAGCTCCAGAACCAACATAGCCAAAGGCTGGCTTCAGACTGCAAGAGAGGACCGCCTAATTAGCCCCACAAGTGGCACACCCAAAGGGTGGTCCAGGCGTGCACCAGAGCTTGCTGAGGCAAATCCCACTCTGCAGGGTCAGCCCCTACACAGGAGTAGCTGAGGGTCAGTCCCACTGACTGACATGCAAATAGCAATCAAGGCTCAACTACAACAGGAGAGCACATACAACCCACACAAAGGACACTTCTGGAACACCTGGAACAGGTGACAGGGAGACTGCACTACTGAATCAAATAGGGCACCTACTACATAAGGCCACCCAGCCAAGACTGGAAGACATAACAGATCTACTTAATACATAGAAACAAACACAGAGAGGCAGCCAAAATGTGGAAACAAAGAAACATGTCCCAAATGAAAGAACAGGAGAAAACTACAAAAAAAGAACTAAATGAAATGGAGGCAAGCAACCTATCAGATACAGTGTTCAAAACGCTAATTATAAGGATGCTCGAGGAATTTAGTGAGAACTTTAACAAAGAGATAGTAAGATAAAAAAGGACATAGAAGTCACAAATGAAGAATACGATAACTGAAATGAAGAATCCACTAGAAGGAATCAACAACAGATTAGATGAAGCAGAGGATTTGGAAGACAAGGTAGCAGAAAATCCCCAATTGTAACAGCAAAAAGAAAAAAGAATAAAAAAATGAGGATAATTTAAGGAACCTCTGGGACAACATCACGTGTACCAACATTCACATCATAGGGGTACCATAAGGAGAAGAGAGAGAGCAAGGAATTGAAAATCTATTTCAAGAAATAATGACTGAGAAGTTTCCTAACCTGGTGAAGGAACTAGACATATGAGTCCAGGAAGTGCTGAGTCTCAAATAAGATAAACCCAAAGAGATGCACACCAAGACCCATCATAATTAAAATGGCAAATGTTAAAGACAAAGAGAGGATCCTAAAAGCATCAAGAATAGGGCAGCTAGTTACTTACAAGGGAGTTCCCATAAGACTATCAGCTGATTTCTTAACAGAAACTTTGCAGGCCAGAAGGGATTGGCACAGAATATCCAAAGTGATGAAAAGCAAGAACCTACAACCAATACTATTCTACCCAGCAAGGCTATTATTTAGAATCGAATGATAAAGAGCTCCCCAGACAAGAAAAAACTAAAGGAGTTCATCATCGCCAAATCGAGATTACAAGAAATGTTAAAGGGACTTCCTTAAAAAGAAGAAGGGAGGAGGGAAAAGGAGCATAATTATGAATAATGAAATGGCAAGAGCAATGTACTACTACAATAATGACTACGAAAGGGAGTGGATTAAATGCTTCAATCAAAAGACATAGGGTGGCTGAATATATAAGCAAAGAAGACCTATGCATATGCTGTCTACAAGAGACCTACTTCGAATCCAAAGATACACACAGACCGAAAGGAATGGAAAAAGATATTTCATGCAAATGGAAACTAAAAAGGGGCCGGGGTAGCAATACTTATATCAGACAAAATAGACTTTAAAACAAAGGCTAAATAAGAGATAAAGAAGGACATTACATAATGGAAAAGGGATCAAACCAACAAGAAGATAAAACTCTTGTAAACATTTATGTACCCAACTTAGGAGCACTTAAATATATAAAGCAAATATTGACTAATGTAAAGGGAGAGACTGACAGTAATACAGTCATTTTAACACCTCACTGACACCAGTGGACAGATCTTCCAGGCAGAATATCAACAAGAAAACAGTGGCCTTAAATGACACCCTAGACCAAATGGATTTAACTGATATTTTTTAGAGCATTTCACCCCAAAGCAGCAGAATATACATTCTTTTTGAGTGCACATAGAACATTTCCAAGATAGATCACGTTAGGCCACAAAACAAGTCTCAATACATTTCAGCAGATTGAAATCATATCAAGCATCTTCTCTGACCACAATGGTATGAAACTAGAAGTCAATTACAAGAAAAAAAACTGAAAAACACGATAACACATGAAGTCTAAATAAAACACTACTAAACAATGAATGAGTTAACAGGGGGATCAGGAAGAAATCAAAAGATACCTTGAGACAAATGAAAATGAAAACATAATAACCCCTAATCTATGGGACACAGAGAAAGCAGTCCTAAGAGAGAGAGTCAAAGCAATACGGGCCTACCTCAAGAAAGAAGAAAAATCACGAATGAACAATGTAACCTTATACTTAAAGGAACCAGAAGAACTGCAAACAAAGCTCAACATGAGCAGAAGGAAGGAAATAATAAAGATCAGAGCAGAAATAAAACAGAGTCTAAAAAACAATACAAAAGGTCAATGAAATCAAGAGCTGGCTCTTTGAAAAGATAAACAAAATCAATAAACCTTTAACCAGACTCATCAAGAAAAAATGAGAGGACCCAGATAGATAAAATCAGAAATGAAAGAGAAATGACAACTGATACCACAGAAATAA
>NW_011888862.1:3374497-3391062 GCF_000151845.1 Pteropus vampyrus
AGTCTAAAAAACAATACAAAAGGTCAATGAAATCAAGAGCTGGCTCTTTGAAAAGATAAACAAAATCAATAAACCTTTAACCAGACTCATCAAGAAAAAATGAGAGGACCCAGATAGATAAAATCAGAAATGAAAGAGAAATGACAACTGATACCACAGAAATAAAAAAAGATTATAAGAAAATATTATGAACAATTATATGCCAACTAACTAGACAATCTGGAAGAAATGGATAAATTCCTAGAAATATATATTCTTCCAAGACTGAATCAAGAAGAAACAGAAAATCTGAAAAGACCAATTACTACTAACAAAATTGAATCAGTAATCAAAAGATTCCAACAAAAGTCCTGGACTGGATGGCTTCACAGGTGAATTTTATCAAACATTCAAAGCAGAATAAACAGCTATTCTTCTCAAACTATTCCAAAAATTTCAAGAGGAGGGAAGGCTCTTGATCTCATTTTACGAGGCCACTATTGTCCTGATTCCAAAACCAGATAAAGACGTTATAAAAAAGGAAAATTATAGGCCTATAACCTGGACGAACATATATGCAAAAACTCATAAAAAAAATAGCAAACCAAATTCAGCAATACACCAAAAAAATCATACAACATGACCAAGTGGGATTTATTCAAGGTTGGTTTAATACCCACAAATCAATTAATGTGATATATCGCATAAACAAAATGAAAGATAAATATCATATGATTATATTAATAGATGCAGAAAAATTCGACAAAATCCAGCATCCATTTATGATAAAAACTCTCAGCCAAGGGAGAATAGAGGGAACATACCTCAACATAATAAAGGCCATATATGACAAACCTACAGCTTACATTACACTCAATGGGGAGAGGCTAAAAGTATTTTCTTTAAGATCAGGAACAAGACAAGGATGTCTACTTTCATCACGTCTATTCAACATGGCATCGGTAGTCCTAGCTATGACAATCATACAAGAGAAAGAAATAAAACGCATCCAAATTGGAAAGGAAGAAGTAAAACTGTCATTATTTGTAGATAACATGATACTGTATATAGAGAACCCTAAAAATTCCATCAAAAAACTATTAAAACTGATAAATGAATTCAGTAAAGTAGCAACATACAAAATTAATATTCAGAAATCAGTTGCCTTTTTATATACCAATAATGAACTATCAGAAAGAGAAATTAGGAAAACAATCCCATTTACAGTTGAATCAAAAAAAATATCTAGGAATAAATTTAACCAAGGAAGTAAAAGACTTGTATTTGGAAAATTATAAGACACTGAAGAAAAAAACTGAAGATACAAATAAATAGAAGCATATACCATGTTCACGGGTAGGAAGAATTAATATCATAAAATGGCCATACTACCCAAAGCAATCTATAGATTCAGTGCAATCCCTATCAAAATACCAATGGCATTTTTCATAGTACTAGAACAAAAAATCCTGAAATTTATATGGAACCATAAAAGACCTTGAATAGCCACAGCAATCTTTAGAAAAAGAATAAAATTGGAAGTATCACATTATCTAATATCAAACAATACTACAAAACAGCATGGCACTGACATAAAAACAAACATATAAGTCAAAGGAACAGAATAGAGAGCCCAGAAAGAAACCTGTGCCTATATGGTTACGTAATCTATGATGAGGGAGGCAAGAATATAAAATAGTGTAAAGACAGCCTATTCAATAAATGGTGTTGGGAAAACTGGACAGATACAAGCAAAAAAAAAAAAAAAAAAGAAACTGGATCATCTGCTTACACCATATATAAGAATAAGCTCAAAATGGATTAAAGACTTAAAAGTAAAACCTGAAACCACAAAACTCCAAAAAGAAAAGATAGGCAATAAACTCTGACATTGCTTTTAGTAATTTTTTTATGGATATGTCTCCTTGGACAAGGGAAACAAAAGAAAAAAATAAACAAATGGGACTACATCAAACTAAAAGGATTTTGGACAGCAAAGGAAACCATCAACAAAACAAAAAGACAATGATACATCTGATAAGGTGTTAATATCCAATTTTTTTATAAAGAGCTCATACAACTCAACACCAAAAATACCTCTCAAACAATTCAATTAAAAAATGGACAGAAGACTTGAGCAGACAGTTCTCCAAAGAGGCTATACAGATGGCTAACGGACATATGAAAAGATGCTCAATGTCCCTAATCATCAGAAAAATGCAAATTAAAACCACAATGGGAGAACCCCTCACAACTGTCAGAATGGCTATCAGCAATAAATGAACAAACCAGTGTTAGTGAAGACGTGAAGGAAAGGGAACCCTTGTGTACTGTTAGTGGGGTCGCAAATTGGTGCAGCCACTATGGAAAACAGTATGGAGGTTCCTCAAAATATTAAAAATAGAACGACCATATGACCCAGCAATTCTACTTGTAGGTATTTATTTGAAAAAATACAAAATACTAATTTGAAAAGGTATATGCACCTCTATGTTCATTGCAGTGCTATTCACAATAGCCAAGACATGGAAGCAACCTAAGTGTCCATCAATAGATGACTAGATAAAGAAGTTATGGTACATATCTACAATGGAATATTACTCAGCCATAAGAAATGGAATCTTACCATTTGCAATGACATGGCTGGATCTAGAGGGTATTATGCTAAGTGAAATAAGTCAGAAAGAGAAAAATGAATACCACATGACTTCACTTATATGTGGAATCTAAAGAACAAAATAAATGAACAAACAAAACAGAGACTCATAGATAGAGAGAACGAACTGATGGTTGCTAGATGGGAAAGGGTTTGGGGGGCCGGGTGAAAAAGGTGATGAGATTAAGAAGTACAATTTGGCAGTTACGAAATAGTCATGGGGATGTAAAGTACAGCATAGGGGATACAGCCAATAATATTGTAATAACTATGTGTGGTGCCAGGTGAGTACTAGACTAATTGGAATCACTTCGTAAATTACATAAATGTCTAACCGCTATGCTGTACACCTGAAACTAATATAAAATAATATTCAATGTCAACTTTAATTGAAAAATTAAAAATAGTTCAGAAGCTATTTGGTGGACTTGGAACTTTCCAGGGTACCACAGACTTTCTGACTTCCCAGGCATGGCCAAAGCCACAGCTAATACATCTTTGAAGATAGGGTGTTACTAGTAGGCATGTTGGCTGCATGAGACCTCTTGGTTCCTTTGCAAACTACAGGTTTGCTTCAGGCACACTGTGAAAAGCCACCTCTTCCACCCAATTACTCTTACCTGAAAAGGAGACAAGTCAAGACAAAACAAAATAATGTAACCTAAAAATGGGTGTGGTTTCAAGGAATGTCTCAAAAGCTACCTGTGGTAGTACCTATTTCTCAAAATTTTACCATGAGAGAAGTGATAGAATCTATTTTTCCAAAGTGGTAGAGAAAGTTCAGGATGAAGGTGCTGTACCCCAGGCTTTGGCTAATTTACCGTAAACGTCTTTCGATTGAGTCATTATAGAGGCTGTGGTTTTCTCATTGATCCTGAAGTGAGAGTTTGAACAGAACTATTATCATCAGAAGATTTATCATCCTTAAAGACTTGACTCTTCTTAAGACCTTTGGATGACGATATCATTTATCACTTATTCTAAAATGAAGTGAAGATACTTGATAAATGGCTCAGCCTGGCTTCAGAGAGCTTGGGTGCATCTGCTTTTCGGGTGGAGAAACAGCTTTCTTGAGATAACTGTCTGGCTCCCTTCCCTTCCCTCCCCATCCCTTAACCTTCCTCTTCTTTCTTTACTTTTATATTTTCTTAAGGGGACCCTGCCCCTCCAAGCTCAAAAGAGAATGTTCTGCATGTATCAAGTCAGGGTCTCAGGAGGAAACTGAATTCAACTCAAATGGTTTGAGTGAAGAATTGAATGAAAGAAAGCCTTAGGAGAATGTGAAAGATTAGGGAACAAGGATGATTGACTACACCAAGGGCAATGGCAGGAAGCTACTGCCAACCACAGGGCCAAAGGAAGGTGTGACCTGAGCAGAGTGAGAGCCAGAACTATGGGAGAGGGTCCTACCTGGCAGGACCGCTTGGTTTTCTTTACTTCATCGCCTGAACTATTTTTAGTTTTTGGTTCTCCAAGTTCTTGCTCCACCCATTTTAGGGTTTCAAGATGTAAACTAGCTCTTGTGGTACATTTACTGCCCATGAAACCACTCGATAAAAATGCAAACGGCCAAGTTTTTAAAAATGAAATTTTAGAAGCTATGGATAACTTGGTGTAATTGAACTGTAGGGGGCATGAAAGAATAAGACAGCAGTGATTCTTCCTGTTGCATGTTTTTGGCCAAGGCAGCCTTTCCTTAGATAAAAGAAAGATTTTATTCAAGCCTCTGCAATGTGATGTCATTTGTAGTGGAATGTAGGAGACATTGATAGGGTAAAATACTTTAAAATAAAGTCATGGATTCTTGTAGAAAGCACAAAGTCTAGAAAATATTACTTCTCTCAGCTAAAGCCAAAAACATCACTACTTCACCTCCAGTCCGAATAGCACAGAACAGAAGGAATACACGAGTCTTCTGAGTTGGTGGCAAGGAAGCTATAGTTCCTTCTACCCTTTATTTAAGTACCCCAGATTTGCCCTGGAAGAGCAGTTCTGGTGGCTGAGGAATTTTAAACTACCGTGTGAAGGGACCTTGACCTGAAAACACCTTGGAGAGCACAGTGTGGAAGTTACCTCTCTAATTCTTATAGTGAATAATTCAGTATCTGGTTGGGAAAATGGTCCAGATGGGGCTGATCCCACCCCTAGAGTCCAGGCATGGTCATGAGGCCCGGATGTGACCCATGAGAACCTCGTGCAGGACTCCGAGTGATCTCTCAGGAAAGCTTTCTTCTCCCTGGGTCTTGTCAAACCAGTAAAGGGAAGGTCTGGAGCTGCCAATGGCCACCTTTGCCACCATGTCAGGAACGATCATTGACAGGAAAGCAGAGCATAGTGATGACGACCTTCCAACATCTGTGCACCTGGAAGAGCAGGATAGCCCATATATACCTCTAGCATGCCTGAGAAGCATGAAGGAAAGACAAATGGAAAGTGGGGAAAAAAAAAAGAGAGAGAGAGAGAGAGAGAAGGAAAGCATAGAAGAAAGCTTACTATTCGCTGTGAGACCTAGGGCGAATTTCTTTGAGGAACAATAATATCCACCTTTCAGGGCTGTTGTGAGGGTTTAAAGGAAATATATAAAATCGCTAAGGTGGAACCTGCCTGCCTATTGTAATTTGATAAGTTGCCACCTGAGGAACTGAAGGGATCTAAGTTATTTAAGGTTTAAAATTGGCCTCTGAAACACCCTGTTTTGCAAAATTAGATTTTCCTCTTCTGTAAAACGAGGGGCTCATACTTGATCATCTCTAAGCCGTCATCTAGCTCTGATCCTCGCAGACCGCTTCTTCCCTTGGCGAACGCCAGTGCATGTCCGAATAATTCAGGTGCAATGACCACAGAATTACGCCAGAGGTCACGGTAGGACACAGTTGATTCTTTGATTCAACCGTCTCGTGAGGAATGCAAGCAGATTCCCCAGGAGACAGTGGGAAACCACGCAGAGGCACCACTGTGTGCCTCAGGGTGGGTCACGTGCCACACCTTCGCTTTCTTGGTAATAGATTTTGCTTCCTTGCTTCCCAATTATACACCATGTAAAAATATATAATATATAATTCATTGTAGGTTTCCCCTTCCAAGTATAGTTCAGGTAGGCATTTCTCTCTCTGAAGAATAGTATCGTACTTAATTATTAGACACCAAAAATCTTGTATCTCTGATGAAAAGGTGAGCTTGAACACAAGCATTTCAGCAGGAGTTTGGCCTGTTTCTTTTTCCTCTGTTCTGCTATGTGTTACCTGTCATCTCAAAGCTACTACTGCCAAGAACATGGGCCTGTCTTGCTGAGGACCTTATGGCTCTGCTCAGAGACTTTTCTAGCAGCACTTGTGGTTCCCCCATAACTTGTAATTTCACTGACCATGTGAGTTCTAGCCTTAGGCACAAGGGTCCAGGAAGGTGGTGAATGTATGAATCTGAGTATGTGTACATCAATGCTGCTCCTTTCCCAATCAAACATCCATTCTGTTATTTGTGGGTATGGAAGTGTAATGCTCACTAAATCACCATGTCTACCTGACAGTTCCCATACACCCCTGAAACTAGGTTTGAGTGTGCGATTAGTTCTGGCCAATAAACTCTGATTGGAAGTGACATGCGCCATTTCTGGCTAAAGCAATTAAGAGTCTGTATGTCACATCCATCTCTCTTTGAATGCCACCTTGACCTTGTAAGCCACATGTTCTAGCTGGCAGAGCCACAAGACAGAGGATAAACTGAATATGATTAAGAAATAAACTTTTTTTGCATGAAGTCACTGAGATTCCAGGGTTTATTTGTTACTGCAGCAAAACCTATCCTATCCTGACTAACTCAGTGGGAATACGAACACATACAGGAGAAAGAAAAAGCCTTTATTTGGAAGCTAACTGCAGTCCCTGACATTTTAATTCTTAAATATTATTATTTTTTTGTTATTGATACATTTGTAAGCAATGGTAAAAAGAGCACTCCTATAGGCCAATATCTGGAAAGCAGATTTTGGGGTTCTAGCAGAGTCTGGAAATTATTATATGGACATTCTAATGCACCAAAATAAGACGTATTTCAATAACATGTGGATGAATCTTGAACCAGGGGTCCTTTAGAGAAATATCCATGGAGGTTCATAAAGGACCCAGCTTCTAGGTGACAGAAGCCTGACCACTCCTAAAATTACTGGAGGTGCCATGCCTTCTTGCCATCCTCTGGAGAGCAATATTTCAGCATCTTTTCTAAAACAGAGATTCCTCTTCTCTCTACCCAGGCCAAAATTGCATGTTATCCTAATTTCACCAAGATGAAAAGAACTTCTAATATTTTTTTTCCCAAGCAGATTTATTTTTGATGTCTTTTGATTTCAAGTTCTAAACCAAAAGAAAAGCATTTTCAGTTTGATGGCTCTAGCCCTAATGGATCCCCCTCCCCCAAAGATACTGATAAAGAAATATTAAATAAAATACTCTTATCATAAAATTTCCAGTGCATATCATTAAAGCTCACTGGTGATTAAGGATTTCTATGGTTAGTCACAGGTTAAGAGAATCTATAATACAACTTGATTCAGCTTTATTTACTGATAGGTTTAGTTTTAACTTGCTTCCTCTCCTCTGATTTTTATTTCCCCCCGTTTTATTAACTCAGATGCTAGAATGTTCTTCAGCAGCCCATGTTTTCTCTCAGGACCTCAGGCTTGTCTTTCCACCTGGGGGTTCAGTTTGAAAGTGATCAATCTCAAGGTCTCTCCTTCCCTCCAGTGAGCAGGAGAGTCCTTCAGCAAGCATAGCTGCTCTCACGTCATCGCGTTAAGCTACTGAAGCCTAGAGTCTTGACGTTCAGCTCTAGGCTTCCCAAGTGATAACCCTTGGTAAATTGAGAGGGGCGCAATTCCACTGAGGCCCTTGGAGAACTTCCTTGCAGGTGTTCAAGATGTATTACCTCTGTCTGCCTTGGGGGCTCCACAGGCATTATTTCCGGACGGTAGTCCTTTCTCCCACATTATGCAGTATAGAATAACTGCAAGAGTATATGCTTTTGTTTGCTTAAATTTTAATACTTAGGATCTTAGGGTTAATTACTAAAGTAAAATTTAAAAACCAATGAAAAGATCTTAAACTTTTATAAGACCTACTTTATTTGAACTTATTTGTGCACATAGTATCCTGGACTTTACCTAGACCGATGGATTATGATGGGCTACAGAGAACAAATGAAGGGGCCCAACCATTACCTCCGTGTTCACAATAGGCTTGCCACTTCCTCCACATTTTCTGGGTGATTCTATCTTCTGAGGTGGTAGATATTAACTGTCATATCCTGTCTTTTTTTCTTTAGGGTACCAGGGAGAATTTAGAAGGCCCCACAAATCTTAACATGCTAGTGATGTAGCGTGTACTTTGACCTAGGCTGCATTAGTTATTTATTGCTGCATAACAAATTACCCTGAAATTTAGCAGCTTAAAACAACAAACATTTGTTATCTCACACAGTTTTGAATATTAGGAATCCAGTTGTGGCTCAGCTGGGTGGATCTGACTTTGGGTCTCTCATGAGATTGAAATTCAGCTGCATTCATCTGAAGGTTTGATTGGGGCTTGGGAATATGCTTCTATGCTCACTCATATGGTTGTTGACAGGCCTCAGTTTGTTATTATTGGGCACATGTGCCTCTCCATAGGGCTGCTCAAACATGGTAGCTTGTTCCCTCAGAGTGAGTGATCCAAGAGAGAAGAGACCAAGGAAGTACCCAAGACAGAAGCCACAGTCTTTTATAACCTAATCTTGAAAGTGCCATACCATCACTTCTGTTGTATACTGTTGGTCACACGGACCAGCCCTGGTACAGTGTGGGAGGGGACTACACAAGGGTATGAATACCAAGAGGCAGAGATCATTAGGGGCCATCTTGGAGGCTGGTTACCACATAGGCTCTTTCTTCTCTGGCCAATCCTTCTTTCCAGGGCTCCAGGACCTCTGACTTTTCAGTTCCTCCAATGTGCCATGCTCACCCTGGCCACACTGCCTGTGTACGGGAAGTGATCTCTGCCTGTGAAATTCCACTCACCCTCAGCTCAATCATCTATTTCTCAGAAAACCCTTCTCTGCTTTTAACAGTTGTAAATTTATATTGGGTGCTTATTTAATTAATCTCTTTCTCTACCCGCCCTGTGGATGTTAAACTCCAAGTTTTTGTTCATGAATATATATCCTCGGCTCAGTGGCTGATGCAAGGTAGATGTGTTGAATGGATAAATTAATAAATGAAAAAGTTTAAGGTGAGTACATGAGGAAAGTATGTGAGAGGAAGTTCATATGTGTAAGGATAATATGTGTGTGAACTGGAATTATATGAGGTGAGGAATTAAGCATTTCTCTTTCCTCTCACGTTCTCTAATCCTCTCCTTTTATCTATACCCGCCTTCTCTTCCTTTCTTCTTTCCCCTCTTCTGTTCTTTTATGTCTCATTCTATTGCTTGTCTATCCCACTTTACCGTGACTTTGTTGTCTTCTCATGAGTTGTAATTGTAAAAGGGGAATCACAGGTTGGAACAGGCAAATGAGAAGTGAAGTGAGCTGTGTAAGTGTTTTATAACCCAGTCCTGGGCATAGTATAGAAAGTTGAGGCAAAAACCTTCCAGACCAGGAAACATGCCGCTAGCTTGTTATAGAAATGTGTAATTGGGGCAGAGTATCTGCTATGGTTTATTCAATCATATGTCCATTTAAGCAACATTTAGGAAGAAGATTTTACCTATCTGAGAATGGGCTGAGTGTTGGGAATACAGATGGGCTGGGTGTTGGGGATATAAAGATTTAAGGAGACAGGACTCCTGATATCAAAGGGACCACCATCTAACATCCTGGTATTCAAAGTGTGGGCTATGAACTGCTGCATTAACAGCCCCTGGCAGTTTGTTGGAAATGTAGAATCCTAGGCTGCACTCAGATGTACTAAATCAGGATTTTCATTTCAACCAGATGCCCAGGTCATCTGTAGGTCCATTAAAGTTTGAGAAGCACCTGACTAGAAAGCACAGATAAGTAAAAGGCCAATGGTCAATAGGTGAAGAAGTGTCAGAAATGATGTAAACACAGAATGCTGTCAGATTTCATTGGAACACTGTCTGGTTCTTGTCTGCTGACGGCAAGTGATATGAGCAGGAAGGTCAGGAAATGACAAATGAGTGGGAATCTGAAGAGGGGTCACAGAGATATACAGTACAGCACAGGGAATATAGTCAATAATGTTTTAATAACCATGTATGGTGCCAGGTGGGTACTAGACTAATCTGGGGGATCACTTCGTAAATTATATAAATGTCTAACCGCTATGCTGTATACCTGTATACCTAAAACTAATATAAAATAATAGTGAATGTAAACTGTAATAAAAAAATAATAAAATAGGGAAAGATTCCATAGAGTGTGGTATGCAGAGGAAGCAGAATGTACAAAGGCATATTGGTACCCAGAAACAAGGTGCATTCAATTAAGTACAAGTTATTCAACCTGGATAGAACTAGAATCGGAGATGAGAAGTGACAAGAGATGAGATTCAACACATGGATGGAAACAGATCATGACAATTAACTGCACTCCCTAACAAGGATTGACATTATTTTTAAGGCATTGGAGGGTTATTCTAGTTTGTGTTGGTGGGAAGTCATTCTGAGAGGGACAAGAGTAGAGCTAACAATAATACTATAATAATCATATTTATTGAGCATGTATTATATGCTAGGTACTGTACCAAATACTTAAAATGCCTTACTTCACTTAGCCTTCCCAACAAGCCTATGAAGAAGGTACTACGACAATTTCTAAGGGTACAAGGGATAGAGCCTATACACTTGAATGGTGGGAGAGGGGGAAGGTTTTCTTGGTGACATTCCAGAAAGGGGCAGAATAAAGTTGCTTTGTACTTGGAGCTTGAGTGTCCACATTACACCATTTCAGAGATGACAGATTCTGAAGAAAGCGAGAATAAGAACGAAGCAATACTTCTCTTATCCTCTTCTGTTTATTGTGTTCTGTTAAAAATCTATTTTGTTTGAAGAATAATCTCTTTTACCTCCTGACATGAGTTATACATCGTGGGTTATGCATTATCAGCCAGCTTAACATAGAGACCCCAGGTAATTGCTGGTGCTCTATGGATTACCTTTAAAGTGAATTCTTTGAATAAACAGTTTAGTCAAAATATACCAGGTACCCAATCTCAAAACCCATAAAATCGAACCTGACTTCTGCACCCCGTGGAGAATCATTTTGCAGGGGTGGCGGGGGTGGCCTTCTCTTCCTTTCCCATGACCCCCTTCAGACTGTTACATCAACGAAGATGGAGAAGGAAAGAGAAAAAGACCTCTTTGCTTAACTGGTCTCAATTGTTCCTTCTCCTAGTCTTGCTGTTTCTCTGGCCAATGCTAAGTGACCTTCTAGGTTGTCTGTGTGACATGTATCCTGGTGGTTACATGTCTCCAAGGGGCACCAATGTTTTCTTTGAAGGGTGCTATAGAGAGTTACTTCACAACACATTTCCTTGATGTGGCAATCTGAGCCCAGCACATTCTCTTCCATCTCTCCTTCAGCTACTGCTATGGGTGGTGTACTCCATGCCCATTTGCTGCTGGCTCCCTTCTTGCAGAAGGTAGTCCTCTGGGATTGGGTGTCAATAAGATGGTTCATTTCCTCCTGACCACCAAAATGGAGGGCATGCAGGAGGCTCGCCGGCTCTCCCTTACCTGCTGCCCAGCATTTACTCCCTATTCACTTTTCTCTTGCTCAGGTAACCCAGAGGTACAGAAGCACATCTTCTGCCTGAGTAGATGTCCAGCCGGTATCTAGATGCCAGTATCTTCTTGTGTTCTCCTTGTAGACACACACAATCAGTGGTCCTCTTGGTGTCTGTCCTTCATTTGGACTCGGACTTGGTGAGGATCCCCAGGCAGGAGGTGAGGAAACAGCTGCATGCTCTCTGACCCGACTGACTCTCCTTCTCCCCAGTCTTTTAACATCATCTGAGAAAATGGGAGAACTACAGGGAGAGGGCATCACGTGGGGTTCAGCTCCCTGTTAGGAAGCCCTATGGGGAGGTGTCTGTTCCTAAGTATTTGTGGCTCTCTTTAAAATAGGGGTCCCTTAGCATTTTGCCTTTAGTGCCAAATCCTGGCCAGAAAAAAACTCTCACTCAAGTTCCAATTATAGAAGCATCACACAAAATCCAAAAGTAATAAAATAAACAATTAATGGTTTGAGTAAAAATTTTAAAAGTTCTATATGTCAACAGCTGACTTTAATAATGACAAACTGCAAACATATTTGTGATGTGTAGGCTGGATAAATATTGTGATTCTTAGCATATAAAAGCTGTTGCAAACCAATGAAAAAAAGAGGTTACATCCCATTAGAAAAAGATGGACAAAGCACACAGGTAAGTAATAGAAAAGGGTTATAATGTAAGAAAATAAATGGAAAGAATCATAGAAATATGGTGAAAAGAATTAAAGGTAGAAAAATGATATGAAAGGAAAAATAAATTTAATACACCAAATGCATGCTCTAAAGTCCAGTACATGAAAAGAGATAGGGCTTGCATTTAAAAAACACTGTTCTCTCAAGAGAATGAGAAGCCACAGATTGGGAGAAAATATTTGCAAAAGCCATCTCTGATAATGGACTGTTATCCAAAACACACAAAGAACTCTTGTAACTTGACAATAAGAAATCAAACAATTCAATTAAAAAAATGGGCAAAACAACTGAATAGATACCTCACCAAAGAAGATATACAGATGGTAAATAAAAATATGAAAAGATACTCAACCTCATACGCCATTAGGAATTGCAAATGAAAACAGTGAGATGCCACTACACACTATTAGAATGGTCAAAATCCAAAACACTGACAAAACCAAATGCTGGCGATGATGTAAAGCAACAGAAACTCCTTCATTGTCAGTAAAGAAAAATGATACAGCCACTTTAGAAGACAGTTTGGCAGTTTTTAAATAAAACTAAACATACTCTCACCATACAATCCAGCAGTCATGCTCCTTGGTATTTACCCAAACGAACTGAAAATTTATGTCCACACAAAAACCTGTACATGAATGTCTATAGCAGCTTTTTTTCATAACTGCCAAAACTTGGAAGCAACCAAGATGCCTTTCAGTAGGTGAATGAATAGATAAACTGTGGTACAGCCAGACAGTGGAATATTATTTAGTGCTAAGAACTGAGCTATCCAGCCATGAAAAAACATGGAGGAAACTTACATGCATATGACTAAGTGAAAGAAGCCCATCTGAAAAGTATATACCGTCTGATTCTAACCATATGACATTCTGATAAAGGAAAAACTTTAGAGTCAGTAAAAAGATCACTGCCAGGGGTTAAGAGGGAGAGAGGGATGAATAGTGGATTTGCAGGGCAGTGACACTACTCTGTATGACACTATAATTGTGGATACGTGTCATTATACATTTGCCAAACCCATAGAATGAACAATACCAAGAGTGAATCCTAATATAAGCTATGGACTCTGGGTGATGATCATTGATTGTAACAAATGTCCCACTCTGGTGGGGGATGTTGATAGTGGGGGAGGCTGTGTGTGTGTATAAGCAGGGGATATTTTTTAAAAAAGAGAGATGGGCCCCAAATCCTAACCTGAGCCAAAGTAAAGACCCTTTACAGTCTAGAAGGAGCACATGTAACTGACTCATCTCCTGGATCTTAAAAGGATTTTCTCCTCTAGCTTGTCCCAAAGAGGAAAGTGTACTACGTGCAAGAACAAATAAACAAATAAGCCCCAAACACCAGAAAAGCATTTGAGCCACTTTTTATCAACTCCTTTGATATTGCCTGATGGCCTAATACCAAAGCTCAGTCATTCAGTAAAAGCAAGACCAGAGACGGCCCAAATAAAATGGATAAAGAGCACAATTCTGACTATCAGGTTTCTCTAAGGATAAAATTTAATGGACACGCAATCAAATAGAGTAGGCAGCAGGGTGTGCTGGCAATGACCTATAAATGCTATTTCTTACAATTTAGCTTTTGCTGAGTGGTTCTCCTCTTTGGCAAGTAGTCAGCATGTAGAGAATCCGTTTTATCAATACAGTTGGATCCAGATGCTTTGAAATCAGCCGAGACAGGGGGCAGGTTGACTGTTGTAGAACTTGAGTATTTGCCTAAAAAGAAATCCGTTCAGATACTGTATGGTGGTAGGCAGACCCGCCCCGGGAGTCATCCATGGGATGGGCGAGGCTTTCTTCACAAAGTAATTGTGAGTTGGCTTCCAATACATGGTTGGTCTGGGAGAACTTGGATGTTTTATCTTTCCTCAAAGTCCAAGTTTTCTCCTTTCCTTCCCCCGCTCCCCTACTTGGCCTCATCACCCCCTCCTCCTTCTCTACTCTTTTCTCTCGTCTCCCATAGCCTTGAAGCTTGCTCTCCCAGGCGGCGTGCAGCACTGTGCCTTCTCACACAGAAGGAGATTTTAATTATGTAAGGAGACAAAAGCATATCAAGCAAAGATTAACTGCCTGGGCAGTGCAGATTAAGGAAAGAAACAGGGAAATTAATTATAAAGATGAGACTGTTTTCTTTCGTTTCGTTTTGACAGCCTGATAAGGGTTCACTGGGAAGTGACCAGCATCTGATGTGACAGAAAACCACTGCTTTTCTGCCCATGGGCAATGATTTCTGAGGTTCTCTGTTCCTTTTCTGTTGCAGCTTTATCCTGACCCAGCTTGTAGCACAGGCCTGGGACTTACAATGTTCTTGAGGTTGCCCGATGTTTTTCTTCTGGCACTTTCCACAGTCCAGCCATACTCACACATGGCAAGGACCTTTTACATGACTCCACAGCTTGTAATACCATTGAAGGAAGCAGTTCAATGTTCTGTCCTCATTAATTGCCACCAATTGAGCTATACCCCTGAGGAGACCAAAACCTTTCTATGTATCTTTTAGAGTTCTACTGAGGATAAAAGAAGTACCTGAAATATTTTTTAAAAATGTGTTTACACAGTCAAGATGATATTCAAATGCAGGGAAAGTAACGCCATGCTGTGATTCTTAGTTGGTTATCATGTGTTCAGATTTACAAATGAAAACAGGAAATGTTGCATATTTAGTACCTACAAAAGATCAAATGTATCTGTGGTTGGGCAACAGATATTTAAATGCCGAGGCTGAACATATCAAACCAGAAGCATGAATTTCCCCTTCTGTATGTGAGCTGATAAAGAACTTTTCAGAACTGTTTTGTGTTTCTCAGTAGAGCTTTGGCTGCTTCTGTTCAGCCTGAAGGAGAAGTATATTTAAGAGAAAAAGGTAAATATAAATAAGGAACCACAGGACCAAATCTTTTGCAAGCACAATTGTCTAGTTCATCAGTAGGTTTCTGGGTGCTTTTTCTGATGATCCTGTGAGGAATATATCATAAAATTTGAGGAATTTGAAAAGAAAAAAAAAAAGACACGAGGTGGTTTGCTCTATGTGAGAAGAATGTTTGTGGCTAGTGAACGTGCTTATGCGCTCTAAACCAGGAGTCAACTTGTTTTTGTTTTTAACAGCTTTATTGAGGTATAATTTTCATATCATAAAACCTACCCATCTTAGGTGTACGAGTCAAACATTTTATAGTAAATTTATAGAGTTGAGTAACTATCACCACAATCCAGTTTCAGAATATTTTAATAATCAGCAAACTATGGGCTGATTTTATAAATAAAGTTTTATTGGAACACAGCCGTACCCATTCATTCACGTATTTTCCAGGGCTGCTTTCCCTTTGCAACAAAGCCAGGTTCAGTGGTTGCAACAGAGACCGTCTGGTCTGCCAAACTCAAAATATTTACTAACTGTCCCTTTACAGGCAACATCTTCTGACTACTCCTTTAAAGGGAAACATGGAAAATTGAAAACAGTGAAAATTGGCCAATTTGATGAAATGTGCCTTACTTAGATAAAAGCTGTTGTATTTTTAAACATCAATTCCACGATTCGCTGGACTTATTTTTATGGGATATACCTCTCTTAGCCTCCGTTTTCTTCATCTGTAAAAGAGGGACAGTCTACCCCATAGGGCTATTGCTATAAATACGAAGTTTAGATGATGCATATAAATTACATTTAGCACAGAGCAGCGTACATGATAAGTATTCGGTAAATTACATTTCGCACCCCCAGATGTTAGTGTTCACTTTGTTGCTTAGCCAGAGAGAGAGAGTTTCATCATTTTGTAAAACTGACTCTTAAAGGAAAGTGCAGACGTTTCCAGGAGAGCTGTAAACTTCTGAAACACTTTGGGGAAGCAGCATAGTCTTTTTCCCATTCCTTCATTGAGAGTAGGGAGGGGGACGTGGTGGCAGCGTGTGCTTAGAAATCTTTATGGCTCTGTGTTCAGAACTGGGGTCACTGTTCTTCTCCATTTGGGAAGCCTCAAATATGGGCCCAGAATTGCTGCCTGGTGTTCCCCGGTTATCCAGGGCTGGCTTTGGGTAGAATGGCCTTGGGGTTTGTGACTAAATGGTCAGACAAAACTGCGAGAGAGATCTAGAGATCATCTGGCTGGGCTTTTAATTTCTCCAAGAATTATGTGGTACTAGGAAGCAAGAATTACAAAGAATCAAGTTCAAAAGTTTTCAAGTTAGAGGGAAAACGCATGTATGTATTTGATAAGCTGAAAAAAATGATGGGAATGTAATCTGGTTTGAAAATATAACTCACATTAAAAAGATGTTATGTGATTATGGTTCATATACACAATGGAATATTACTCAGCCATGAAAAAGAAAATGAAATCCTACCATTTGCAACGACATGGATGGACCTAGAGGTTATTATGCTGAGTGAAATAAGTTGGACAGAGAAAGATAAATACCATATGATTTCACTTAATGTGGAATCTAACGAATAAAAAGAACAAACAGATCAAAAA
>NW_011888862.1:3391937-3393968 GCF_000151845.1 Pteropus vampyrus
AGTTATTTTTAAAAAAGAAAATTGAATTTATTCAATTTGTTAATTTAGTCAAAATGCTTCAAGGCATTTAATTAAGTTTTAAATGGGACCAACATTATTCAAGGGCCTTTTAAAGGTTATTCCTAAATTTTGCTAGCCTTAAAAACTTAAGGAATTAGATTTTTGCATTTATAACTTTAATAAATTGAATGTTGATTTTTAACATACATCCAAACTCCTAGAATATTCTTTTCTATGCACAAAAGTATCCTTAAGGATGGACACACACACACAGTCCATAAAAATAGGTGACTGAGTGAAAGTAGAGTATTGTTGACAGAAAGAGTGATTTTATTTTCTTTCGTGAATGCCCTCCCCACATCCCAACCCTGGATAAATTAAAGATGGCTGCACATTTTTTGAAACTCCTTGTAAGAGGTAAGGTTTGAGTCTCTTCCCTTGAATCTGGGTGGCTCTGTGACTGCGTGATTGACTTTTAGTGAAACTGAGTACACTGCCACTCAAGCCCCAGCAATGGCACTCGTATGTGGGCACAATAAGACATGCTCAAGGATGTTTACAGTTACAACTGACATTGCTATCCACAGAAGAGTGGATAAATAACCTGTGACATACACACGGATCGGTACGCTTCTCGTTGTGAGAAAGGAATAAGCTAGTTACACATAGCAACATGGATGCACCTCACAGACTAAAAACTATGGGAAAATAGCGGAATGTACAACAGTGTTCTTCAACATTTTTTTCCCACTATTGCCTCCCAAAAGAGCCTTTTTAGACATTTATTCTTAATTCCCTCTCATGAAATTATAATACCTCATGTATATTGTATATGTATATATATATCGTATATACTGCGTGTATCTGTGCTTCATACATCAGAGAGTCAGACTTTTCCCCCCTCTAAGAATCAATTACCCCAGTTGAGAATGCATGATATAGAGCAATGCAGGAAGTCTGATACTATTATCATTAAAAAGTACCATTTAGTTATTGTCATTTAAAAGCATGCAAACAGAGAACAGACAGGGGATGGCCAGATTGGGGGGTGGGGAGCTGGGTGAAAAAGGTGAAGGGATTAAGAAGTACAAATGGGTAGTTAATAAATAGTCACAGGGATGTGAAGTACGGCATAGGGAATATAGTCAATAATATTGTAATAACTACATATAGTGCCAGGTGGATACTAGACTAATTGGGGGCGGGGATCACTTCGCAAATTATATGAACGTCTAACCACTATGCTGTACACCCGAAACTAATATAAAATAATACTAAATGTCAACTGTAATTGAAAAATAAAAATTAAAAAAATAAAAAATAAAAGCATGCAAAGCAATACCATTTCGCTTATGGATACATACATATGTGGTAAGACGTAAAGGAATGTATGGGAATGGTAACTGTGGGGGCAGGGCGGGAGGACAATGCAATTGGAGAAGGCTTCACAGAGGACTTCAGGTGTGTTGATGGACAGGTGTTATTACTGATGTTTCTGGCAGAGACTCTGGGGGCTGGAGCTGCAGCTGCTACACTTCATACACTGGTTTTTACCGGCTTACTCTGCTTGAAAATTTCTCCTGAGGTTACATTAAAAAACTCTCTTGGAAGAAAATAAATTTAGTGGACTGTTGTCACTGCATAATGTGATAGGAATCAGTTGGCATGTATCATCTTAATAGAAAGTTGTCGAAGACAGCAATTTCCATCATAAAAAAACAAACCCCACAGGTTTGGAGCATGGAACACATACTACAGAGCTTATAATTTCTTAATTAGGCTCATGAGGTAGCTTTCATGAAATAGGCATTTGTATTTTAAATTTTTCCTTTGTAACACGAGACTAAAAATATATGTGCAACATTATCCTCAAAACGAATATTTTAGACATTCCTAGTTCAGTATTTTGGCACATAGCGATGGTTTAAAATGAAGTCATTTGAAACATGTTGGCTATATCTGTAACTGCCATGGCTTGAGCTGTCCTCATCTCATAATGATGTATTATGACTACGTCTGAAGGTGAGGTCC
>NW_011888862.1:3394983-3411653 GCF_000151845.1 Pteropus vampyrus
TCTTGATGTTCACTTAGCCACATTACTTCAGGGGATGCGGACCCATCTCACTCACAGAGTGGCTGGTAGGACACTATGAGAGAGGAGGAATGGAAGGTTTCCTTTCACAGGAAAGCCCTGTCCAGGAGGCCCCATACCTTGGATGTGAGATATGAAGATGCAAGACTCTCTTCTGAAATGCTACCTAAGCTCACAAAAGGCAAAGACATAATCCTACTGATTAAGAAAACTATCACCCTGTGAATCTTCTGGACTCTAATCAATTGGGTTCTTCATGTCTTTGGTTGGGAGGAACCTGTGGGGAAAAAGAAATTGAAGGCGTTCTCACTACCCGTTGGCCATCAGATGGAGAGGTGTGGAAGTCCCTTCTTGCATGGAAACACAAGGTGTGTGGGGGGGTGTTGGCATGAAGACGTGGTGTAAACATTCCTTTTTCACCCCAACTGACCGGAAGGTAATTCATTGGATTGGGGCCTGTGAAGTATGCTGTTTAAGTAAATGTGGCAGCATAGGACAGAAGTTAGCATTTATTTAGTATCTACTATGTTCCGATAACTCTACATACTTATAGAACTTCACCATCACATCATTTAATGCTCACGCTAATCAGGAGGAGTCACGTATCATATTAGGTTAGGGTCTAAAGCTAGCTAGCAAGACTCTGCGGTCAAAATTATCCTTGAAAACCCCTTAGGAAAAGTGCCACCCTGGCAAGAGCTTCTCCTTCTCTGAGTAAGCCCAACACGGCCATATTTTTCTCTAGCTTTGGAACAGAACTCTGATGTCTGCTTTTCAGTTAAACAGAGATAAAATAGTTGTGTTTAGGGACTAAACTGTATATAAAATATGTATCTTTGAAAACTAGAGTTATATTTAGGTAGTGAGATGCTTATACTATATTAGAAGCAGTAAAAATGGAGATCAAGTGACGGTGCAGCCATACATTGATGTTTCTTATCTCACACTCATGCTATCATATACTTTTTTAGTAAAAAGGGGAGCAGAATAACTATTTACTTCTTACTTTCTTTTTTTTTTACCAAGATCATATAATTGAATTTATTTAATTGTGCACATGATGAGACTGCATTATAATGGTGTATTAGTCACGTTAAGCTAGGCCATGCTGCAGTGACAAGCTGATTCTGAAGTCTCAGCCGCTGAGCCCCACAAAGGCATATTGCCCACTCACACAGTCTAATAAGAGGTGATGACTCCTCAAGGCAGCCATCCTCCATCTGAAGACTCAGCAACCCAAACTGTTACCAGCCTGTCTTTGTCATCTCATCTTATTGCCTCTGTGATCAATTCTCTAGAGGAGAAGAGAGAACTGAAAGGTTAAACAGTAGTTTTTCAATGCTTTGGCCCAGAAGTGACACACATCATGTGCTCACCATCTATTAGCCAGAACTGGGTACACAGTCCTGTCAGAACTCGAAAGAAAATATGGGAGAGCACATGGATATTCAGAGACCAGTAAATGTCTCTGCTACTGATCGTTAATTTAATAAGGAGTGACTATGTGCATGGCATTATTTTAAGCATTTTATATAAATTGCTAATTTAACCTATTAGATAAATAGTATTTTTTTCACACCACTTTGAGGTGTGAAACTGAGGTTTGGAGTCATTAACCCATTCATACAAAATTACCTAGTGAATAGGTGACAGAGACAGGATGTGAACCCACTTTTATCTACCTGCAAAGCCACTAATCCAGGTATTTGTTACTGAGTCACACTTTAGCCCTCTGTTGGTTAGGCTTAGAATTCAATATTAATAGTGGTTTATCCTAAACCAATGGAAGTGATTTGGTATATGATTTAGGCATGCTATCCGGTCCTGACA
Source organism: Pteropus vampyrus (assembly GCF_000151845.1). Classification (NCBI taxonomy): domain Eukaryota; kingdom Metazoa; phylum Chordata; class Mammalia; order Chiroptera; family Pteropodidae; genus Pteropus; species Pteropus vampyrus. Next base: position 3,396,832 of record NW_011888862.1, read on the forward strand.
GTTTATTTCAGATATCTCTTTTGGATGTATATGTACATATGTTTTGTCCTTTCTCTCTTTAAAAAAAAAATGTATCTTTTTCTATTATTTCCTCTTTCCCCCAAGAAATGGCTTCTTTGCTCCTCTCACACTCAATTCACAATTTTATATTTATCTAGGCATTATGAATCTGTTCACATTTACTAGAAAGCTGACAAATATCCCTTTAGGCCAGAGCTAGAAGAGGTGTACATTACTACCACCCATAATACATGGACCAAAAGTAAGGCATTGGCCACACCTGACTGCAAGGGAAGCTGGGAAATGTTGTCTAGCTATGTGCCCAAGAGGAAGAGGATATGGGTTTGGTAAACACCTTGACAATCTCTGCCACAAGCAGTATGAACAGAAGACTAGCGTCTTCATAGAGGGTTCAGTTTATGCCCTTGATGGGGAGCAATAAATCAGGACTACATTCCAGGGGCCAGGAGAACCATAATACTGCAGGTCACTCACAAGTGAGGCACGGCCTAAGGCAGGGAACACCAAAACCCTATACATACAGACCATTATTCCCTGGTATTAATCTAGCAGCCTTCTGGGAAGAGATGGCAAGAAAGAGGCCTCTGAAGTATGAGGGGGTGAACAGATGGATTGCTCTGGGGCTTTGGGAAACTCTATATAGTTTTTTGAAATCTTATATGAAACTTGGCTACATTTTCTTACTATGCTATGAGCATCATCTTGCTATATTGTTCACAGGCTATATAACAATTAATAGGCATCAGACATGTAGTATATTGTAACCACAAGAAAGGATGATAGCTTGAAGATTCACACATTCAGTTCCCTAGGAGGTCCAGAGACCATGCACAGCAGATAGTACCAGGTTCCACAATACTTGTTAAGGATGGTGAGGCAGGAGATAAAAACTCATATTTCTGATGACTCTGTAGATCTACCATACCAGCCCTGGACTGCTTGACTCAGGTTTACTTTATGTGAGTGTATTTGTTCATGATAGGCTAACTACTTAACAAACAACCCCCAATTATATTGGCTTAAGACAATGAAAGTTTCTTTTAATTCATGCAAATGTCCATCTTAGATGTTCGGGTTGAATGACTCTCCTGGGAGATCCTTTCAAAGTGGTAACCAGGGATCTAGTCTTCCATCTTGTGACTCCCTTATCCTCTAGCTCCATTCAGATCGGGAGTAGATGATCATCTGTGGTAGGGTTTGATCACCCAGGCCTGGAAGTGGCATAGGTCACTTCCGCTCATAGCTCACTGGTGAACTTCAGTGACATAGATAGGCCCAACTATAAAGAAATCTAGGAAGTGTGGTTGAACTGTGTGCCCAGGAGGAAAAGGACTATGGTTTGGAGAATAACCAGCTAGTTTCTGCCATTTTGAGAGAAAAAATGATTTTCTAATTAGTTTAAGCCATTGTTATTTCTAGCCTCTGTTGCCAATTGCAGTTATATCAGTGTTAGTATTGAACAGATATGTCTTACATACAAGTATAGTAAAGCCGTCGAGAAATATATAAGCAAAGATAAATGACATAAACAGAGATAAAATAATCTATATAAAATTCAACATACTTTATGTTTATATACACACTCGAGTCTATAAATAGAAAGACCATAGTCCAAGAGGACACATATCAAATTTTTAAATGTAATTACTTCCAGGAAGGGTAATGGTTTGAGATGGAACTTTTCTTTTTTAACTCATATAAATTTGAAATAAAAGGAAGCTTATATACAGTCTCAGTTAAGACTTTTTAAAAATAACCTATGTAACAATGAACTCCAAAAGTCATAAAGTTTAGAAACCTTAGACAGTTCACATGCAGCCCAGAAAATGACTAAATTGTAGGAAAATAAGAATGGTTGTAAAATTATGCGACTGAGAAGATAAAGGAAATAAGAACATGGATATTAGGTAAATGAAAATTTCTCTATTTCTGGAAATAAGAACATGGATATTAGGTAAATGAAAATTTCTCTATTTCTGGTAAAGACAATCAAAGGGAAAAGTGGTTTAAGTGCAAGATTAAGGATTTAAGTTAGACATAAGAAAGATCTTCTCTCAGGGTCCTGCTTGTTCAAAATTGGACTGGGTTATAATGGGAGGGTATGGAATCTCATTTCCCAAGAGCTGGTGTGAGAAAAGAAGGGCTGTTTTTTTGGTTATATTCCTCAAGTTAGATAGAATTTCATCATCTTTGACTCTCATAGGCATGGGTATTCTGGGTGAAATATACTCAAAGGCTGTTTATGCATTCTATTTATCTTGTAGTTTTTGTCGTTGATTGCACTGTTACTAGAAAATTAGATGGTGTTTAGGGAGTGTAAGAGAGGGCAACTTGACTGTTGTAGGCAGGTGGATATATGGGACTGAGGCAGCACAGAGCTGTCATCTCATTAAGCAGGGTTAAGATACAGATTTCCACCACTGATTACACCTTGTTCTGCATCGTTTTATGGTCATGTATTTTATTATGCTCAACTTCTTTTCAGCTTTCTCAGGAGAAATATTTTGCTTATTAAGGATGGTATGAATAAATGTTTCATCATCATTCCCTTATTATACAGCACATAATGCTGGTATAGTATTTTCTAATGTGATAAATTTACTTGTAAATTAAGGATATTTGTATTACAGATGGGTGTGTCATGAAAGGAATAAAATCTGTGCTTATACCATAGAGTCTTACAGGACGCTTATGGTGAATTTTCCTTTTTTGGCAAGTGTTTTCAATTTTTAGATTTAGGGTTCAAAATCTTATAGCACAGAAGGGCAAAAATAAAATAAAATAAATGAGCAAACTGATGTGAATTCAGTTGCTGATCTTGCTCAATCTTTTGTTTCCTTCAAACATCTTGAGACACCCTTCACCTCAATATGGCAGTAAAGTTGGGGGACAGAAATCAGATAGAGGGATAAGATGGCAACAAGAATTTCTGAGTCCTTAATACCACTCCAGTGAATGTCGGGAAATCTTATATTTTGATAAAATTTAAGAGAAAAATTTACAATTCAGTAATTTTTATTTTATAGGCTCTCCATTTTCATTTTTACCTCTGATACGCTTAAGCAGTATATTCCTCCAACAATTTATTGCCTTTTAAGGCCATGAATTTAGACGACTGACAGTAAATCTGGACAAGCTCTAATATGTCTTGTGCCATTGTAATTTAGCTGGTCCTTTGAGAGCTCAAGTTTTTTATTATCATAAATATTCCTCTGCTTCCAGGCGTCTCCCTACTGACAACATCGTCCAATTTTGAATCCCAACATCTTTATTTCAAAAGCTTGAAAATGAAACCACAAAGGTCAGGTTTCATTGTGATTGCCGGGTATGGTGAAGTAAAGACCACACTTCTTAGGACCGAGCTGCCAACCACTGCTTCCTTTGGTGAGCGCAGGGCTTGGGCAAAATGTCACCATACAATTCATGTGAATGATGGTACTTGGCACTTGGATCATCAGGAAATATTGGGTCATATTTCACAGTGTCTGACTTTGTCACCACACAAAGAAAGAAAGATTTTTAAAGCAGACTCTGATTTAACATACATGAACATTGCATACTTCCTACTTCTGGAATGTCCTTTTCTCCTTCTTAATATAACTGATGGCTCCCAACCTTCAGATATTATCTTAGGCAACACAGCTTTATGTGGCCGACCTCTCAGTACCTTGTATTTACCTGCATAACAGGGATAATGATGGTTTCTACCTCAAAGAGTCACTGGGAAGATTAAATAAGTGCACACCACATACTTAAAAGGGTACCTGGCAATAATTTTCGACAAAAAATTCAAAGACATACAGTGGAGAAAGGAAAGCCTCTTAAATAACTGGTCCTGGGAAAACTGGAAGACCACCTGCAAAAGAATGAAACTAGACTGTTGTCTATCACCACACAACAAAATTAACTCAAAATGGATTAAGGATCTGAATATAAGACCGGAATCAATAAAGTGCATAGAAGAAAACATAGGAACTAAACTCAAGGAACTCAAACTTAAAGAGGATTTTATGAATTTGACCTCAAAGGCAAGGGAAGTAAAAGCTAAAATAAATGAATGGGACTACATTAAACTAAAAAGCTTCTGCTTAGCAAAAGAAATCATCAACAAGGTAAAGAGACAACCATCCAAATGGGAAAATATATTTGCAAGCAATGCTTCCGATAAGGGACTAATATGCAAAATATACAAAGAACTCATATGACACAAAACAACAAAAAAACAAACGATCTAATCAAAAAATGGGCAGAAGACCTGAACAGACACTTCTCCCTAGAGGACATACAAATGGCCAACAAATATATGAAAAGATGCTCAACATTGCTAGCTACTAGGGAAATGCAAATCAAAACCACAATGAGATACCATTTCACACCTGTTAGAATAGCTATAATCAACAGGACAAGTAGTAACAAATGTTGGAGAGGATGCGGAGAAGAAGGATCCCTCATATACTGCTGGTGGGACTGCAAATCGGTACAGCCACTATGGAAAACAGTATGGAGGTTCCTCAAAAAACTGAGAATTGATCTACCATATGATCCAGCAATCCCTCTACTGGGTATTTACCCCAAAGACTTGAAACCCCATATCCAAAAAGATATTTGCACACCGATGTTCATAGCAGCACTATTCACAGTGGCCAGGACATGGAAGCAAGTGAAGTGTCCTATGATAGATGATTGGCTAAAAAAGCTGTGGTACATATATACAATGGAATATAACTCAGCCATAAGAAGAGATGAAATACTGCCATTCGTGACAACCTGGATGGACCTCGAGATAATCATACTAAGCGAAATAAACCAGACAAAAAAATTTGAAAATCACATGATATCACTTATATGTGGGATATAAACGTAAAAGCAACAAACGAGCAGGACAAACAAACAGAGACTCATGGACATAGACTATAGACTAGTGGTTACCAGAGGGTAGGGGTAGGGGAGGCAGGAAGAGGTAGACAAGGTAAAGGGGGTCAAATATAGGGGGTTTGGGGGAGAGTGAAATGGGTAAAGGGGACCAGATATATGGTAGCTGAAGGAAACTGGACTCTGGGTGGTAATCACACAATAGAATATACAGATGTCAAATTATAATGTACACCTGAAAATTATGTAATTGTACTAACCAATGTTACTCCAATAAACTTAAAAAAAAGGTGCCTGGCACAAAGTAAATTCTCGACCATGGATAGCTATTATTAGTACCTCTATCACTATAATAGCTAAGTCTGTTTGAGCAAGGCACTTTATATGATTCACTCATATTTTCTTGTTCCGTCCTCAGCCCTTTGAGGTCGGCACCACTGCCATTTGTATTCTACAGCGGAGGAAACTGAAGGGAGAATGGTAACTTGTTCAAGATCACAGAGTAAGTCAATGATGCACTCAGAATCTGCATCCAAGCACTCAGAGGCCATGTTCACGAGCAAAGCCATAAAGACGAAGCTATGTAAGAGATCTGTCACCGCCCTGCTGAAATCCCATTACTCTTACTACTTCAGGGCGCACTGGCCCAACTTCCAACTCCCAGCATCTACATCTTGTTGCTCGAGGATTTTCTCTGGCCTCCAAATCCTACTTCATCACTCATGTGGAAGACCAAAGGTGTGAGGGAACTAACACCTCTGGAGAAGCCCTCGACTAAAGATTGCTGTGGGTTCATGGACAAACACCCTGACTCTCTTGCTCCTGGGTGGGATAACTCTGAGACATGTCCTACCCCAGCTCCTGGCTGTAGTTGCCCACCATGGCAGCTGATTCTGTATCATTTACTGTCTGCCTACTGCTCCCTGACTCATTTCTTCACTCTCTTATTATTTCCTCTACCTCCCAAATAATTTACACTTGAACCTTGTCTGAAGTTGCTTCTGGGGGAAACCAAACTAAGATAGTCTCTTTTGACACTAGGATTCCATGAGTCTAAAGATGCTGGAAGTGGAGAAGAGCAAGAGAATGACTGGAGTCAGACAGAAAGAAGAGTGCGTACCACCAAGCAGGGTGTCCCGTGAGTACATAGCAAGATTTCTTAACCTTGGCATTACGGACATTTGGGACTGGATTTGTTCATTTGTTTTGGGGGACTGTCCTGTGCATTGTAGGAAGTTGAGCAGCATCTCTTGCCTCTACCCAGTAGAAGCCAGTAGCAACCTCCCATACCAGTTATAAGAACCCAAAATGTCTTCAGGTATTGCAAAATATCCCCCTTGTGTGGAGGGCAAAGTCACTCCCAGTTGAGAAACACTGAGTTAGATGAGACTGTTCTTTTGTATTTGATTGACATACTGACTTGGAAGGCATTAATTCATTCAAGAAGACTATAATGATATTAACATTATTAAAAGCCCATCATGAAGCATGCTACCTGCTGCTCTACATACTGTGTCTCATTTGGCCCTCACAGCATTTTATTACCTTATCACACATAAGGAAAATGAGGCTCATGGAGAGTAAGTGATTTTCCCAGTGTCATAAAACCAGTAAAAGATGGACCCAAGGTTCAAATCCAGGTCTATCACATGGTAAGTTCATGCCCCTTCAACTAAGATCCATTTATTTCTTAATTAATGCATCGCTGTATGCAATATTTATTGAGCATCTGCTGGGTGTCAGGGATGGAGCATGAATAGCAACTGTTACAACCTTAATGCTTAGCTTGGTGCCTAGCACAAACTTGTGGTTCACGTTATATTTCTTATACTCAAATAAACAAAGTCAAGCTACACTAAGTTTCAGTGGTTAATCTGTAAAATTAATCAGTTTTTGGACGCCATTTTATTAACAAATATGTTCTAAATTTCAAAAACCTTACTAATAAATTCTTGGAACACCACCTATCCAAAATCTGAAAATGACCTGTACATATTCTGGAAAATTCCTTTTTTCCCCTTACCCCTTGAATTGGAAAACTAAAGACTTCACTTTGTAAATAGTACATGGTTATGATTTCAGTGGATGTAATGAGTTTTATGGGAACTCATGGGAACATGAGTTCTGATGCTTTCAGAATATCATTTCATTTCTTTTTAGACTTAGCCAATTAGCAATAGGACTTTAATTGCTTATCGGATCATAGTTTCATATGATTAGAAATTAGAAAGTAGTTTCCAAGGTGACAGAAAATCAAGATGTTTTGCCTTCCAGTGTATCAGGATTTTAAAAGGAGACTCTACCTGTCTTATTCTTTGCTAAGGTCTCAAAGGCTGTTAATAAAAAACAAAGTGTTAGGTACTGTCATACTCCAACATTCCAGCATTTAGTACTAGATTGACCCATACGGAATTATGGATGCTTAGCTGATAGCATCCATAATTGATACTTGAGAAGGAGAGAGAGAGAGGGGGGGGGGAGGCAGGGAGGGAGAGAGAGAGAGAGAGAGAGGAAGTTCTTTGGGCTCTGTAGTTGTGTGCCATTTTCTCTTTCTTCATCCCATAGTGGAGGTGAAGGTGGAGGTGAAGGTGAAGCGCACCTCAAGTCGGTGAGGGGGGCTTCATGGGCACCTCTTAGAGGGAGCTTGCTCCATGTGTCCCTGGAATCGGTGAGCATGAAGAGATTGGAACCGGATTCATGACGAAAGAAAGAATTTAGGCAAGGGAATAACTGAAGTAGGCAGTATTAGTTTCCTATGGTTATTGTAACAAAGTACCACAAACTGAGTGGTTTAAAACAATAGAAATCTATTCTTTCACAGTTCTGAAAGGTAGAAGTCAGAAATCAAGGTGTTAGCAGTATCATGCTCATCAGAAGATTTAAGGAAGATTCATTCCTTGCCTCTTTCAGCTTCTGGTAGCCCCAGGCATCCCTTGGCTTATGGCAGCCTAACTCCAATCTCTACCTCAGTTTTCTCCTTGTGTGTCTCTGTCTTCGCATTGTCTTATAAGGGCACCAAACATATTGGATTAAGGGCCCATCTATTCCAATATGACCTCATCTTAACTAATTATATCTGCAGTGACCCTATTTCCATATAAGGTCATATTTTGAGGTCCTGGGGTTTGTTAGGACTTTGACCTTGCTTTGGACTCAGGGACACAATTTAACCCAAAACCATTCTTGGCAGCAGAGGGTCAGGGATGCATTTGAGCAAACTATATTTCCACCAAGTGGGAGCAAATTAAATGAGTGTTTCCTGAGAACAAGATATTGGCCAGCCTGAAATTATCTTAATAATACTCTGTCCAAATGTAGGCTTTTGGAAGCACAAGCACAAGGGGGTTAAGGATCAACGCTGTAAACCATCAGTCAGAAATGCATGCCTTGTCCAAGGCAGGGGAAATGCAATATAGATTCCCAGTGGATAATTTGCAAGGACTCCCTCATAACACTCCACGAAAGAAAGAATAAGTTCTTCCTGTCTCTTGCCTCTCTTCCTCACTGCTCTCCCTTTTCCATTGTGAGGTGATCGAAATCCAGTTAGTGGGATGAGTAGGGAAATGACAGAAAAAAGAAGCCAATCATACCTCCATACTCCACTATAGGCAGCCATTTCAGAGGGGGAGAAATAATGAAATACTCTGGAATATGAGGGTACAAAGTAACAGATGGTTGATTAGTACAGAGAAGCTTAAACAGAGGTGGCTTGAGATGCTCATGAGGAAAGGTGGGAGAGCTATGCCATCCATGGGAGCGGAGTGCAATTCCACTACATGGTGTGGTAAGAATGCATGGCATTCTCAGAGTCCAAGTGGAGAACTGGGACTGGGCAGGCATTTCCTGCAATGAATGGCCAATAGGGCAGCTTCGCAGGGTTAAGGGTTTCCAGCAGTAGGAGGCTGTTGGAGAGGAGCTGGGGTGGCAAGAGTCAAGGGAGGCTTCCCAAGAGGGCAGCTGGAGAAGACAATCAGCATTAGTGAAATGCAGGCACTCAACTCCCAGGGGTGGGGAAGATATTCACTTTGTATTTCATGGAAATTGTACCTTCTGGAGTTTTGCCTACCAAGCACAGAGCCCTTCAATGCCTGGTGGTGACAGTATGGGTTGACCCAGACCTTTTCTGGCCCTCATCTCTACACATATTCCTCCAAACCTGGAGCTGAAGGCAGGCAGGGAAGTCAACTCATCCCTTTCCTTAGGGGCACATTGGGAGCTGAGGAAGGGAAAAGCTGTAAATGAAGTTAGGAGTTTTGTTTATTAAGCCAGACAGGTCATGTTAATCATTGAACTCATACTGTTTGGGGAACTAAAGCTGCCGTAAAATTTTCTTTTATCTCAGAATGATGAAGGAAATCATGGATGCTGTTCTAATTTCACTTAAGGTACTAGAAAGAACTCAGTCCTCAGAATGAATAGTTTAGTGTTGCGTGGGAAGGGGAAAAGTAAAGTTTTATGTTGCACTACCCTGCATCCTGATTGTTCAATATAAGGATTACTCCAGTTTACTGAATTTCAACACAAGTGTGCTTTACTCTCTGCCTGAGCTGGTGGCAATAGCTGGGACCCAGAAATAATTGGAATAATTGTGAGGAATGATTCCTTTTATCCTCACACCATCCTGCTTCTTCAACTTGTCTTTGAATCAGGGTTTTGGTCTATGGATGATGGGCTTTGAATAGTGGTTCTCACAGGGCAGCCCCTACCAGCTGTGTTAGTATTCCCCGGGGACTTGGTAGAAATACAGAATCTCAGGTTCCATCTCAGCCATACTTAATCACTCTGGGGGCGTGGCTCTGCAATCTGTGTTTTTCCAAGCTTTCTAAAGTTTGAGAACCACTGATTTAAAGTATGACTCTCCATGCTGATTGTGTACTAAAATCAACTGGGGGACCTTTTCGGCAGTACATTTACCCAGGTTGAATACCACAGAGATAGCTATATCCCAAGTCAAGGCTTCCCAAAATATATTGAGCATACAGATACCCTGGGAGTCTTGTTAAAACGCAGATACTATCTTGGTAGGTTTGGGGTGAGGACCAAGCAGCTACATTTTTTCCCTTCCAGCTTTATCGAGATGTCATTGACACATATGTAAGTTTAAGGTGTACAGTGTGATCATTTGATACATATATTATATGTCATATAATAAAGTTAGTTAAAACCTCCATTCTCTCACATATTTATCTTTTTGCATTGATAACTTTTAAAATTTACTCTTAACAACTTTCAAGTATATAATACAGTACTATTAATGATAGTCAATGTGCTATACATTAGCTCTTCAGAACTTACTCATCTTATAACTGAAAGCTTGTATTCCTTGACCCACATCCTCCCATTTCTCACCCGTGCCAGCCCCTGGTAACCACCATTCTACTCTGTTTCTATAAGTTCAGTTTTTTTAAGCTTCCAAATATAAGTGAGAATATACAGTATTTGTCTTTCTCTGCCTAACTTATTCTACTTAACCTAATTACCTCAAGGTCCATCCAATTTTCTGCAAAAGCCAGGACTTCTTTTTTATGGATAAATAATATTCTATTGTGTATATTTTCTTTATCCATTCATCCATTGATGGACACGTATGTCGTTTCCATGTTCTGGCTATTGTAAATAACGCTGCAGAGAACATGGAGGTGCAGATATCTCTTTCAGATTGTGACTTCATTTCCTTTGAATATATACCCAGAAGTGGGATTGCTGGATCACATGTTAGTTGTATTTTTAAATTTTTGAGGAATCTCCATACTGTTTTCCATAGTGGTTGTACCAATCTACATTCCTACTAACAGTGCACGAGGCTATCTTTTCTTCACAGGCTAATCAATGCTTGTTGTCTCTTCTCTTTTTTATAATAGCCATTCTGGTATGAGGTAATGTCTCATTGTTTTTGATTTGTATTTCTCTGGTGATTAGTGATGTTGAGAATCTTTTCATGTACCCGTTGGCCATCCGTATGTCTCTGTTTTTTTTTGAAAAATGTCTATTCAAGTTCTCTGCCCATTTTTAAGTTAGATTATTTGTCTTTTTGCTATTGAGTTCATATGGATTCCTGACATTTTGGATATTAACCACTTTTCAGGTAGATGGTTTACAAGTATTTTCTCCCATTCTATCAGTTACACTTTTATTTTGCTGATTGTTTGTTTTGCAGTGTAGAAGCTTTTGTCCGATGTAGTCTCATTTGTTTATTTTAGCTTTTGTTGCTAATGCTTCTGGTGTCATATACAAAAAATTGCCAAGACCAATGTCAAGTAGCGTACCCTCTATATTTTCTTCTAGGAGTTTTATGATTTCAGGTCTTATGTTTAAGTATTTAATCCATTTTGAGTTAATATTTTTGAGTAGTATAAGACAGAAGTCCAATTTAATTCTTTTGCATGTGAATATCCAGTTTTCCTAACACCATTTCTTGAAGAGACTATCCTTTCCCTTATTGTGTATTCTTGGCTTCCTTGTTGAATATTAGTTTACCATATATGTGTGAATTTATTTCTGGGCCCTCGATTCTGTTCTATTGGTTGACGTGTCTGTTTTTACGCCGGTATCACAGTTTTGATTACTATAGCTTTATAATAAAGTTTGAAATCAGGAAGCATGACGCTTCCAGCTTTATTCTTCTTTGTCAGGATTGCTTTGGCTATTTGTGGTCTGTTGTGGTTCCATACAAATTTTAGGATTGTTTGTTCTATTTCTGTGAAAATGTCATTGGAAATTTGGTAGGAATTGCAATCTATAAACTGCTTTGGGTAGTACGGACATTTTAACAATATTAATTCTTCCAATCCATGAGCATGGAATATCTTTCCCATCCCTTCACTTTTAGTCAAAGTCTTCATGACAGCCTACAAAGGCCTATGTTACCTCTCCAAGCTCCTTACCTGCAATGTCCCAGCTCAATCTTCTCAAGCCACACCAACTTGCTTGCTATTCCACACACTCCCACCATAGAGCCTTTGTTCTGTTTCCTCTTGTTGCTCAGAATACTCCCATAGTAGCTAGCCTCCAAGATAGCCCCGTGAGTGTCACCTCCTGGTAGTCACAACCTTGTGTAGTCCCCTCCCACACCAGACTGAGCTGACCTGTGTAACCAAAGGATACTGCAGCAGTGATGGCCCGTGACTCCTGAGGCTAGGTCACAAAAGACATTGTGACTTCTAACTTGTCCTCTCTTGCGTCATTGGCCCTGGGGAGATGCCAGATACCTGTCATCAGGATACTCAAGCAGCCCTATGGAGAGGCCCGTGTGATGAGGAACTGAGGCCTCCTGCCAAAAGCCAGCACTAACTTGCTAGCCACGTGGGCGAGCCCCCTTAGAAGTGAGTCCTCCTCCTCCAGTCAAATCCTTACATGACTGCAGCCCGGCCAACATCTTGACTGCAACCTTGGGAGACATCCTGAGTCAATTAAGTTGCTTCTGGATTCCTAACCCACCAGAACTATGAGATAATATTTATTGTTGTTTTAAGCTTCTAAGTTTTAGGGTAATTTGTTTTCTAGCAGAGAATAGTATAAGGAGATGGAAATTAAACAAAAGGCAAAACTTTTGTGGACATTATGTCCACCAGAGGTGGCTTTAAAATGCAGATTACCAGGCCTCGATCTAGATTCCTGGATCAGCCAGAGGGTGGGGTGAGCCTAGGAATCTGCATATCTAAAAATATCTCAAATGACTCTGATGTGGCTCTATATATAAACCCTGATCTATTATTTTCTGAGCATTATGCTGGCTCAAAGAAAACAAATTAAATCTCTAGGTACACCACAAATCTAATTTCTTGGCTACCCGTGGTTATAAAACCCAGGCATCTCTCTTTTCTTATTATACTTCCAGCCAGGGTCATTTCCTCATAAGATTCCAGCTCCCCTGTGCCCTGAGGTTAAGTCGAAGCATTTCTCCTTACTCACCTTCCTAATTGCTGGGAAGAGCTACCGCGCCAGGTTTTGCAACTTCTTCACCGTACCCTGGAGGGGCACCATCTCAGCGGTGGGCCTAGTACTTTGTCTTTACAACATGCTTTGTAGAGTCGGTAAAGTTTATAAAGTGCTTCATGAGCTATTTGGACCCAAGGCATTGCATAAAGAGATTATGTAAACAGAATGGCATCCACATTGCAGGCAGGTGGTGGGAAATTTCCACTCTTCTCCTCCTACCTGCCCCAGCCCTGGGAAGAATTTGAGTGCAGATCTGCTGAGAAGTCTTTGCAGAAAAAGGCTGAGCTGTTAAAAGAGTAGAGTTGATAACACAAGCTGGTAACACCTGCAGGCTGGAGGGAGAGTCATGGGATGAGATGGATGAAGATGTTGGATATTATGCTTTGAGTAGAAAAACCTATCAGCTGAGGGTATAATATTACTGTTTACTGCGTGTCTACTATAGGTCAGGTACTGAACAAGGTGTCTGCTTATATACCTTTTCTGATTCCATTTTTATGACAATGCTGTGAGGAAAGGCATTTTTATCCCCATACAACAAAAAAGGAAACTGAGACTCAGGGAAATGTGATGAATTTGCTCTCTGTAATACAATTACCAAGTAGAAAATCTGGGATTCAAAACCATGTTTCTTAATGACAACCAACTTCTTGCCACTATATAGTTCTGCTTCCATTAATATCTGAGAAGTGAAAGGAAAGGAAGGAGAGAGATGACAAGAGAGATGTAAGACTGATGCCGTAACCAACACAAATCCCTTTCTGGCTTATTTTTTATGCCAAGTTTTGGGACATACTTGCTATTTCACAGGCCCTACTTCTTTTATGTTATACTTGGAAAATGTTTCCATGTCTGCTGAAGCAAAAAGACAATTTTGAAAACAAGTAGATGAGGAAATATTTTGAAAATAGTAACTCAATATATTTTTTTTATTTCTTTGTAGGTGTAGCTCCCCTTCTATTATCTTGTGAGTCATAAGGTTTATGGCCAGAGAAGGAATGGGAGAAATCAAAGATCGTACACAAGGAAAGAGGAAATGGGGGAGAGATGCTTCTATTCCATTAGGACAGGAAGTTGTTTTGGTTCTGGGAGAACGACCAAATGAAAGAGAAAGAGGTTTAAGAGAATAGACACGAGTATCTCTACTTCTTCCAATACTAATGGCTGAATCTCAAGAGGTAAAGATGCATTAGTAAAAAAAGTCCATAGTTCGATGGGTGATGCCAAAAAGAGGAGGGCTCATGTCCTACTTCCTATTTAGGACTCTGGGGAGAAAGCTCACAGGGCACCCCCATAGGCATGCAGCACTCATCAAATGTTCCATAAGATAACCTAGATTTTATTGAGTTCATCTTTTTGAAATCTGCCATAGAGTTCTGATCTAACTGCTTTAGACAGCTTTTAATTTAGTTTTGTTAGTACAAAGAGTTCTTGTCACCAATTGTATTTTGGAAACACATACCTGGTTTCTTTTTTTTAAAACTCTTTTTGCTCTAGTAGCATGACACAGTGAATCAAATTTCATGAAAGGCAAAAAAAAAAAAAAATCTGACATGTCCTATGGATGCTGAAACTTGTGATTCTTCACATGCCAAGGGGTAGAATTGGCTCTCCACTGTCTGCTCTCATTCCTGACAATACAGAATGGATTTAAGCCATTCTATTAATACTTTGTGTCCACAGTAATGACATTCAAATATGGGGCAGACAGGTGGCAGTGCCTCCTGTGGATTATGAGCTTTTTAATTAGAATTCATCTCATGCGCATGGGTTTACCTTACTTTAAGGAAATGGTGTAGAATATTGCAATTCCTGAATGTGTTGAAAATAGACAATGACTCAAGAATGTCTGCAGCTGCCTGGTTGTCATGATGGTGGTTCATTAATGTCATCTCTATGTCCTAGCTATCAGCTTTGGATGCTTGGTGAACTGGTTACAAGGATGGTTCAATTTGTTCAGAGTTTCCACTATCTCTATCCTTTAGTAGTGC
>NW_011888862.1:3412498-3424043 GCF_000151845.1 Pteropus vampyrus
GGAGAGCGGGGGGAGGGACAGAGAGAGAGAGAGAATAGAAATCTACCATGTCAAGGTGTGGTCAGAGCCTCCTGTTGCCTGGAGAGGCTGGAGTTACATGTGTAGATTCTTCTAATTTGGGCTCCTCTTTCCTAGAATCCAAGAGAACTGCATCAAATTTGTATCTCTGAGGTCACACTCAGGTTACTTTGCTTATACCTGGAAATTATTACATCTTACAAATCAGCTTTTATTATAGGTTACTTCTATGGCATTTTATGTTTAAAGTTTTTAATCATATATATTTTAATGTTATGTGAGGAATGGATTGGGTTGAGATGGATGGTTCATGGAGACAAGGCAAGAGGCAAGGGGAATGATGATTAAGTTGTTGACTGTACAGATGGAGAGAAATAAAAGAACTCGAGAGAGTTTGCAGGTAGGGCAGTCAGGGCTGGATGAAGGTGGGGGAAAGGAAGGAATAAAGGGCGATGCTCAGTTTTAGAATGAAACAGTTTTGTGGTGCCATTTGCCATATGAGGTAAGTATCTTTATCTTTGTTTTCTGTTCTACAGAAAAAAGAACAAGGGCTCAGAAGTGTTATTAAATTCAGATGACCTGGGCACAGTTCTGGTACCACTAAACCCTCAGTAAATGTCAAGTTTTACTTTCGTTGCCTAGTCACACAGCCAGTCTGACTCCAAAGTTTATACTCTAAGTGAGCGCTTCTCAAACTTTAATGCTTACAAGTCGCCTGGATTATCTCGTTAAAGTGTAGATTATGAATCAGCAGGTCTGGAGCGAGGCTTTAGATTCTCTATTTCACATAAAGTCCCAGGTAATGCTGGTACTGATGGTCCATAAACCATTCTTTGAGTAACAGAGAAATGGAACATTTACATGAACATGGAACAATCATAAACACTTTAATAAAAGTAATGACGTCATTTTGGAAGCAATCAGAGCTGAACAATATGTTCACACTTATAGAGTGTGGGTAAAGTATGACCAATAACTACCTGAGTTTGTTATTGGGATTTCAATTCTGCACTGTTAATGTAAACAGTTGGGCTGGTTCTTAGAATAGAAGAGGTAGGGTATGAAGCTCTGACATGGTAAGAGACTGAAACGCTCAAAACAGGTACTGAGTAATTTATTTTAATTTTGTGTATTCAAAGCCATGGCTTTACAACTTCTCAGTGAAATGCAAATATTCAGACAGGAATTAACCTTAATCTTCTAGGAAGAAACAGAATAGTTTTATTTGGAATAAAACATAGCAGAGTGTCTCTGGACATTCCAACAGAGACCTAGAGCAGCCTTGCATAGAATGCCCTTGAAATCTGAGTGACTGAACCACATTTGATGTTCTTTAATGCATAAAGACTCACCCCTCTTTAAGAAGCTATCTCTAGAACATAAAGAGCTAAAGAAGCTATCGCAGGCTGTCAGAAAATATTCAACTACATTAGTAGAGGATTGGTTTGCTTGCTCAACAATTTAACCCAGGATGCTATTGACAGATTTCTTAAGCAGCTTCATCAAACTGCATGCAACCTGACAGCATTTTTAAGTACTAAGCCCACATTTTTGTCAAAGAAAAACATTTTAAGCTGATTTCTCTGGGGTGGGGGGTGTCAAAGTGTAAAATAGCTTTCATGGGCTGTCAGAGGAATCATGGTGAGTTAGCATCAGAAGTGATTCTGATCACCAAACTTTAGGGCTGCAAAAAATTCAGAATCCATAGAAGTGACAGAATCTTAGAGCGTGTAGGAAGTGAGTATAACCTCTTATGATGTCGCTGAGAAATGTGAGACTCAAAGAGGTGAAATGACTTGTAGTTAAGTCATACAACTAGTGAATGATCATCTTTAATATAGTTTCTTGATACTACTGATGGTACAAAATAATCCTATTGCTAAAGTTTAAGAATTAGACTTTTATAGGGCCCACATCTTCCATGGAGAGATTTACTAAAGCACTTGGGGAACAGGGAAAAATTGGACCCCCACATCCAGGTAGAAGGCTTAGAGCATCTTCTGTCCTTGATACATGAGATTTAGAAGCATTCCACGTTACGTAAGTAGGAGAATCCTGATATCGTCTCCTCCTTCGCAGGAGAACTGATATCAGATGAAGAACCTCTCTGGAGGTTAACATGAGCTCAAAGGTGCTCATGGGAAAGAAGGGAAGATAGGGTCCTTACTTAATCAGGGCTTCTACCCGAGAGCTTTTTACATGTGACGAATATGTGTCCCATACATTAATTATATAGCAAAGATTATTTAGTTTCTATGCCTTTGATTTTCTTTGGTTTTATTTCTATTCTTTCTCCCTCATTTCTATAGTAAAATTCCTGTAGAAAAATATCAAGGCCTCTTTTACCTGATAAGGGAAGAAGGGTATTGGTTTAAGGCTAGGCTACAGCAGCCAGGACCCTCACTTGCAGGATTAAAGTGCAGCACCCAGCATGGCACCCAAGGCCATTAATGATCTGGCTCCTGCCCTGCCGACACCTACCTACTGTGTAGCCATGGAGAACCGTATTTGTTTTCAAAATGCATCTTCCTTTTCCCTAACTCTGTCTTTGTGCTTGGACTTCAGTCTGCCTGGAATAGCCAAGCCTCCCCGCCTCCTTCTATCCTGCGAGCATTTGCTCATCCAATTAGACCAGGCTAGTGTCTCCTACTCTTCGAAGGTCTCTGCAGGGTCCCTGGTCAGAAGCAGTGGCTCTGTCTTTCTGCTATTTATAGTGCTCTGCTTTTACCCTAACCACAGTGCCTTATAATTACCCATTTACATGTACGCCTCTCTGCAGTGATAGGCAAGTTCAGTCTGCTTATTTGAGTCACCAGGGGGAACTCCAGATAAACTACCACGGTCCTGGCCTCACCTCCAGAGATTCTCACTCAAAAGGTCTTGGGGGGAGGGGTGAGAGAGCATTGGTATCTATGCTGAAGCTCCCTGCAGGTGATTCGAATGTGCAGCCAGCGTTGAGAAATACTGTGATTAGAAAGTCAGCTCTTTACAGAGACTATGCTTATTTGTTTTTTGCATTATCTCTCCTTACTAATTGCCCAGTACATTGCCTGGCAATGGGACTTGTGAAAGCTCAGAAAGTGAAACCAGTCAAAGTAGGCTCCTCTCAATACATGATTGCTCACTTTGTTGAATGATCCACATTCTCAGAAGGGATTTAAATCCAGTGGAGGAAGACAAGTACATAAGCATCACAAAGAGGAAAACGTGGCCAACTTTCATGTTTTTAATTGACATGACTGACAGCCAAATACACTATTTTAAAAATAAACCTACAAGGAAGCTGGCTAGAGAATCATTTATTTGCTGCTAAAGAGGGCAGAAGTAGAGGAGGTGGGGTTAAGGGGTGCAGCTGGAAGGGAAGTCCTGGGAGGTAACATGCTTTGGCCGGGTAGTATAGAGTAGCATACACATGAATGAATGCCAGAGCCACACTGGCTCAGTCTGACTCTAAGCTCTGTCACTTAGTAGTTCTGTGACCTTGTTCAAGTTACTTCACCCCTCTGTCCTGACTTTTCCCATCTGCCAAATGGGATGCTGACATTAATAATGGTAACTAGCTTCCCAGGATGATGATGATGATCCAATAAGGTAGTATACATAAGGCACCTAGAACAATGTCCAATGCAAGGTAAGCTCCCAGTGAATATTAGCTGCCATTATTCTTGTTGTTCTTGTTATTCTTATTATTACTGGACATGGAGGCTTTGCTGGAGCAGGGAACCGATGTTGTGAAGCCAGTTGCCTAGCATAGAAGTAGATAAATGTAGTCTTATTGTTGTCCTCTGTTCTCTATGTTTGTCCAGCATTCTTGATCTAATATGTTAGAAGGAGCTGCTACCTTTTGTCTTTAAAGTATAAATGAAAACGTGTTTGGGAGATGCCTTGGGGCACCTTGTCCATTCAGCTAGAGAATGACCAATGATGGCACTCGGCTTTTCAAAGGGAAGCCTCAAGTGCATCATTTAAGCACAATTGGCTTGGGGCCTTTGGCCCAGAATACCATGGCTTCCCTACAGTCCTGCCGGGGGCAATTTCTGTCTCAAAGATACACACACACACACACACACACACACACACACACACACATATATATATTTATGTATATGTATATATACATATATATACACACACACATATATACATATACATATATTCACATATAATACACACGCACATATATATACATATACACATATATGTATATATATATCTCAAAGATTTACATATATATACACAAACACACACACTATATATATATACACACACACACTACATACATATATATATACATACATATATATATGTATGTATATATATATATATATATATATACACACACATACAACCACATACATATATCTCAATTGTTTTTCTTAGGCAATGCTGAGAGCATAGTATATATTTCTGGTAAAGTCCTTTCCTTCAGAAATGATATTGATTCACAGAAAATATACTTTATGACATCTTTCCTGGTCCTCTTACATGACTTTATAGGAGAATTGACACTTTGGCCACCATCTAGTCTATTTCATGTAGAATATAGCTGTCAACTACATGCCAGACAGAAATTATGATCCCTCTAGGTTCAATCTTAACATAAAAACCAAATTTCCAATTGACAAGACTGATTTAACTCATTAAGAAAAAATATTTTATATAGTTAATATATTGGCCTAGGAGTACCTTAGAATGTGACTGCATTTGGAGACAGGGCCTTTAAAGTGATTAAGTTAAAATGAGGCTGTTGGAGTGGGCTCTAATCCAATGTGACTGGTATCCTTACGAGAAGAGATTAGGACAGAGAGACATCAGGATGCACACTCCCAGGGGGATGACCAGTGAAGGGGAAGCAAGAAGTAGGCCACCTACAAACCAAGAAGAGAGGCCTCAGAAGAAACCGGCTCTGCCAGCAGCACTTATCTGGGATTTCCAGCCTCTAGAACTGTGAGGGAAATAAATTTCTGTTCTTTAAGCTTTGGCCATCATGTTATAACAGCCCTCGTGAACTTATACACGCTCCTTCTTCCAGTTCTGATCCCAAGGGGCAGCAATATTCTGGCCTGCTCTTTCTCTTTCTGGATGGATGTGGCTGGCAAGTGGCCGTGATGTTGATAACTCTTTTGGAGGCATCTAGATGACCCAGCCTCAAGTTTACAAATAGGTCACATCCCACAGGTCTCACCCAAAGTAGTCCCAGCCTCTAACCGGGGCTAAGCTCTCAAGTCATGTTGCCCCTCCTCCTTCTTAACCCAGCCGCTGCTCCCGTCCTCCAGAGCAGGGCAGGGTCTTTGCCATGACTATTAAAGCAGAATTGAGAGCCTACTTCTCATTGGTTCAGTTTTTGTAAAATCCACTTGAGAAACCCAGAACTGTAATTACTGGTGCTTAACTGCTTTATTTTGCTTAAGAAGACGAATTTTAGCAATACTGGGAAGTAAATCATTTTTGTGGCCATATTATGCTGACTAATATGGCATAATCCCAAATTAATTTATTCAAGAGTACATTCTCTACCTAAGCATACCCAGCATGTTTGCAGTTTTCCTGTATCCAATGTAAGATCATCAAAGCATCTATTATAACTTTCCCATAATCTCTAAAGTAAATACGCAACATATTCTTGAGAAGATTTCCCATATATTAGCTGATACTTGTTTTCCTTTCCTCAACTTCTATGAAGAAATCATTTAAAATACTAATATTTATTATTACGACACTTAGAATGATAGATAACAAGTAGAGAGCATTTCCATGGGTGGGGCACTTTGCTACATACTTAATCTTGTAGTACCTCATCCATTAATGTTTAAAATAATTTTATGAA
Organism: Pteropus vampyrus; assembly: GCF_000151845.1. Taxonomy (NCBI): domain Eukaryota; kingdom Metazoa; phylum Chordata; class Mammalia; order Chiroptera; family Pteropodidae; genus Pteropus; species Pteropus vampyrus. The sequence continues at coordinate 3,418,344 of NW_011888862.1, forward strand.
TTAGTTGCTATTAGTATCTCTATTTTACAGATGAGGAAATGAAAATACAGAGAGGTTATCAAAACTGGTACAATATATAACTTTATGGAATAAAGGACCAACCTTATGTAGCATTTTATCTCTCATCCTCATTACTGTCAGTTTTGAAAAAAAATATGTATATATTTAGTTTGGATCCCAGTTTTTTAATTTTTTCAATTAGAGTTGATATTCAATATTATTTTATATTAGTTTCCAGTGTACAGCATAGTGGTGAGACATTTATATAATTTATGAAGTGATCCCCCGATTAGTCTAGTGCCCACCTGGCACTATACATAGTTATTACAATATGATTGACTATATTCCCTATGCTGTTCTTTACATTCCTGAGACTATTTCGTAACTACCAATTTGTACTTCTTAATCCCTTCACCTTTTTCAGCCAGCATCCCGAACCCTCTCCCATTTGGCAACCATCAGTTTGTTCTCTGTATCTATGAGTCTGTTTCTGTTTTGTTTGTTCATTTATTTTGTTCTTTGAATGCCATATATAAGTCAAATTGCATAGTTTTTACCTTTCTCTGTCTGACTTTTCATTCAGCATAATATCCTCTAGATCCATCCACATTGTTGCATGTGGTACGATTTCATGTTTTTGTGGCTGAGTAATATTCCATTGCATATATGTACCACCTCTTTTTTATCCAATTGTCTATCGATGGACACTTACGTTGCTTCTATCTTGGCTACTGTAAATATTGCTGCAGTAAACATAGGAATGCAAATATCTTTCTGAATTAGTATTTTGGTTTTCTTTGGATAAACATCCAGAAGTACAATTGCTGGGTCATAAGGAAGTTCTATTTTTAATTTTTTGAGGAATTTCCATACTATTTTCCATAGTGGTTGCAGCAATTTACAATCCCACCAACAGTGAACAAAGATCCCTTTTCTCCACATCCTCTCCAACACTTGTTGTTTGCTGATTTATGGATGATAGTCATTCTGCCAGGTGTGAGGTGATATCTAATTGTGGTTTTAATTTGTATTTCTCTGATGATTAGTGACACTGAGCATCTTTTCATATATCTATTGGCCGGCTGTATGTCCTCTTTGGAGAAATGACTATTCAGGTCCTTTGCCCGTTTTTTAATTGGATTGTTTTTTTTTTTTCGGTGTGAATATATTTTATTTTTAATAAAAAGTGCTTTAACAATCTGTACACGTCTGGGGAACAGTGTGGTGCAATGAGTGAAAAACATAGTCTTTGGAACCAGATGATATTAGCTTAAAATATTAGCTGTACTCTTGAGTAACCATGGAAAAGTGACTGAACTTACTCAAGCATCAGTTGATTCAACTATCAGTGGGGCTTATATTATAACCCGCACAGTACAGAAGTCTTTGTGTGGACATATATTTTCACTTCTCTTTGGTAGGTACTTAGGAGTGGAATTGTTGGGGTGTATGGTAGATATATGTTTAACTTTTCAAGATGCTAAAAGACTATTTTCCAAAAGGCAGTCTCATTTTACGGGTCTATCAGCATGCTTGAGAGTTTGTTTCTTCACACTTGTTATCGTCTGTTGTCTTGATTATAGCTGTTCTAGCGATTGTAGTGGGTGTTAAGTGGTATCTCACTGTGGTTTGAATTTGTACTTCCCTAATGGCTAATGATGTTGAGCATCTTTTCATGTGTTTAGTAACCATTTGTATATCATCTCTGGTAAAATGCCTATTCCAATCTTTTGCCCATGTTTTAATTGGGTTATTTGTCTTATTAAGTTGTAAGAGTTCTTTGTAGATTCTGGATAAAAGTCTGCTAGAATTCTTTTACATTAATTTTGAGTTTTCCAATATCAATGTACCACACTATACAGAATACCTAATAAACGTCTGACAAGAATTGATTTTGATGATTATTCAATTTAATTGAACAGATTTTTATTGAGTAACGACTATGTGCTAGGCATATTCTAGACATTGGAAATTCAGTAGAGAATATAACAGACAAAATCTCTGCTCTCAGAAAAGTGAGGAGTAACTGTAAATTATTGCATGGCTATTGGGTGGAAAAAGCTGGAATTTGGGCCAGGCAACCTCCTGTGAGGCTCAGTTCCTACTCTATACATCCCGGGCACAAGTGTAGTCAAATGTGCTAAACTTCTGAAGGCTCTGATTCCCAATGTGACAAAACTTTGGTCACCATTTAGTAATATGGAGACCCCAAATTCCAGAAGTTATATCTAAAAGTGAAACTAGCATAGCATGGAGTAAAATTTATTATTTGTTTGGTTTATTATTTTGTAGAATAGATTATTTCTATACATGCCATAGATACTGAAGGATAGCAGAATGTGTGTGCCACCCCAAATTATGCCACTTTGGCGTGTGGAGCTGAAGCCAATCAAGGCCCAGCAGACTCAGGAAAAGCTTTTTACCTCTCTCTTAACTGCCTAAAAAGAATTTAGAAAGGGGGCCACTATAAGAAACAGAGCTGTCATCAGAGACTTTAAAATTAATTTTATTGGAGTGACATTGGTTAATAAAATTATATAGGTTTCAAGTATACAATTCAATAATACATCACCTGTATATCACATGTTCACCACCCAAAGTCAAATCTCCTTCTGTCACCATGTATTTCACCCACTTTACCCATATTTACCTTCTCCCTCCCTCCTTTTCTTCTGGTAACCACTAAACTGTTGTCTGTGTCTATGTGTTTGTTTGTTGCTTTCAGTTTTATATCCCTCATATGAGTGAAATCATACAGTTCTCTACTTTTTTTGTCTGACATATTTCACTCAGCATGATAATCTCAAGATCCAGCCATGTTGTTGCTAATTTCATCTTTGCTTATGGTTGAGTAATATTCCATTGTATACGTGGACCACAAGAGATCAATTTTTATAACTGAGAAACTTTCCGAATGGTAGAGCAAACTTTACCACATATTTCCTCTTCTCACCTTCCTGTGAAATTTCTTCCTCCCCTTAGAATCCCAAGACCCCTGTCTCTTTACTTAACTCAGGATGGTATATCAGCCTCAATCACCTGGCTGTCTTTTAAAAAAATTATTAAATTAAAAAATTTAAAAAGATTTACGTATGGTTAGTATACAACCTTATATTGCTTATATTAGTTTCAGGGGTACAGTATAGTGATTCGACATCTTTATACCTTACAATGTAATCACCCTATTAATTCTAGTAATCATCTATCACTGCGTAAACTTAGTGCTATATTATGGACTATATTCCCCTTCTCCTTTTCACCCATCTCCCACCAGCCCCCCACCTCTGATAACCATCCCCTTGGTGTCTATTTCTAGGAGTCTGTTTTTGTTTTGCTTATTTGTTTTGTTTTTAGATTCCACATATACAGTATCTGTCTTTCTCTCTCTGACTTATTTCACTTAGCATAATACCTTCCAGATCCATCCGTGTTGTCGCAAATGGTAAGATTTCATTTTTTTATTACTGAATATATATTCCATTATATACATATATACCACACCTTCTTTATCCATTCATCTATTAATGAACCCTAAGTTGCTTCTATATCTTGGCTGTTGTAAATAACGCTGTAGTGAACATGGGGGTGCAAATACCTTTTCAAATTAGTGTTCTTATTTTCTTTGGATAAATACCCAGAAGTAGAATTTCTGGGTTGTATGGTATATCTATTTTTAGTTTTATGAGGAATCTCCATACTTTTCCATAGGGGTTTTACCAGTTTGCAGTCCCACCAACAGTGCACAAGGGTTTCCTTTTCTCCACATCATCGCCAACACATGTTATTTGTAGACTTTTTGATAATAGCCATTCTTATTGGTGTGAAGTGATATCTCATTGTGGTTCTAATTTGTATTTCCCTGATGATACTGACATTGAATATTTTTTCATATGTCTGTTGGCTATGTATATGTCTTCTCCGGAAAAATGTCTGTTGATGACCTCTGTCCGTTTTTCAGTCAGATTGTTTACTTTTCTGTTATTGAGTTGTATGAGTTTCATATATATTTTAAATATCGCTCCCATCTCAAATCTTTGTGGGGCTCTCGTACGTACATATGTGCGTACAAAATTTGTTTTTCTCCTGTTAATCTGTCTTTGATTACAGGGTGGTCTCAGCCAAGAAGCTAGAAAAGTAGAGGAAATTATTTTTCCTCCCCTACAATATGTAACCCTGTACTTCCCTTGAAAGGCTTAACCTCCACCAGAAACTTACAAGCTGTGTTATAGTTCAGTTCTCTCTTTCTCGGACACAACACTCTTCTTTTCTCTCTCTTTTTTTTTTTTTTTTTGGCCTAAGAAACTTCTACTCAGAATTTCTGGGGACTAATCTCAGCAGACTTACAAGGGAATTTTACTCCATATATTTAAGAAGATTAGTAAAACCTCAATGGAGTCAGTTATTTGCCTTGATGTCAAAAGAGTTTTCTTTCAAGATGGCAGAGAGGCGAGGAAACCTTTGATTACTTCTCCCTAGACTGCCCTTCTATTAGCAGTAGCCTCAGTAGCCATCTCTGATGATGGTGGCTCCCTGAATCTCTGGTCACAGTGGCTTCCAGGAACATCTCCTCCTGGTGGGGGCAGCTCTCCTGATGGCAGCTCCCAACTGCTTCTGTTGGCCACTCTCTGGAGTTCTACCCTCCAGGGCCATTTCTGGCAACTCTAAATATCTCCACAGAAAGTTCCCTGTTGAGCCTTCAGCTCTTTCAAAATGTGCTTTCCATTAAGCTGCTTTTAGGATGAGAGCTGGCTGTCACATCCCGGGTCACCACACTTGGAGCTATGGCCTCTGGCTGTGCTGTGACCTTTCTGCTTTTTTACTCTTAAAGGCCTCCTGGGAGAGCTTAGGCAGGCAGGCAGGCAGCATCTTCACGGGGTTAAGGGCACAGGATTCGATGTCAGGCAGATCAGTCATCCAAAGCAGTCTCTTCCTGTTTCTAATTGCACGATTTTGGGCAAGTTACTTAATCTTTGCAGTCTTCAGTTTCCTCATATATAAAATAGGGGGATACATTTCCCTATCTCATTGGGTTATTTTGAAGATTAAATGCAAAGTACTTTGTGTCTGACACATTATAAGAACTCAGTAACTTCTAGCTACTATATTGTTAGGTGCTGAATAAATATTGTCTGAATAACTAAACTATGGAAGAGAATTGTAAAGAACACGAAGTTCTTCTTCACATTGGGTTGAAGGGCATCCTGAAAAACTGGCAAAAGAAACAACTGCTTATTCTTTGCAGAACGCTGCCATGCCTTTATTTTCACTTGTTCCATTTGGATAGCTAGAGTGCTCTTCCTCCCTCCTTCACGGGAAGAACCACTCAGCTTTCACATCTAGCTGAAATGACAAATCATGTAAGAAATATGTCCACAGCTTTTCCCTCATGTGTGTGTCTCTAATATTGTTCTTCCTAGATTGCATTATAATACGTGTTTGTCTGTCTTTTTCAGACTTGGAATGCTTGAAGGACAGGGTTTTGCCTCATTTATCTAAATACTTCATTTCAATAGATACTCAACATAGAAAGTTATTTATGAAATATTTTACATTCTTTTTTCGGTGTGTATTACGTCTTCAAAATCTGTGTGTATTTTACATTTACAGCACATCTCAATTTGAATTAGCCACATTTCAACTGCCTAATAGCTACATATAGCTAATAGATACTGAATTAGACAGTACAGTTCTTTTTTTTTT
>NW_011888862.1:3424093-3434052 GCF_000151845.1 Pteropus vampyrus
TTAGGCAGGCAGGCAGGCAGCATCTTCACGGGGTTAAGGGCACAGGATTCGATGTCAGGCAGATCAGTCATCCAAAGCAGTCTCTTCCTGTTTCTAATTGCACGATTTTGGGCAAGTTACTTAATCTTTGCAGTCTTCAGTTTCCTCATATATAAAATAGGGGGATACATTTCCCTATCTCATTGGGTTATTTTGAAGATTAAATGCAAAGTACTTTGTGTCTGACACATTATAAGAACTCAGTAACTTCTAGCTACTATATTGTTAGGTGCTGAATAAATATTGTCTGAATAACTAAACTATGGAAGAGAATTGTAAAGAACACGAAGTTCTTCTTCACATTGGGTTGAAGGGCATCCTGAAAAACTGGCAAAAGAAACAACTGCTTATTCTTTGCAGAACGCTGCCATGCCTTTATTTTCACTTGTTCCATTTGGATAGCTAGAGTGCTCTTCCTCCCTCCTTCACGGGAAGAACCACTCAGCTTTCACATCTAGCTGAAATGACAAATCATGTAAGAAATATGTCCACAGCTTTTCCCTCATGTGTGTGTCTCTAATATTGTTCTTCCTAGATTGCATTATAATACGTGTTTGTCTGTCTTTTTCAGACTTGGAATGCTTGAAGGACAGGGTTTTGCCTCATTTATCTAAATACTTCATTTCAATAGATACTCAACATAGAAAGTTATTTATGAAATATTTTACATTCTTTTTTCGGTGTGTATTACGTCTTCAAAATCTGTGTGTATTTTACATTTACAGCACATCTCAATTTGAATTAGCCACATTTCAACTGCCTAATAGCTACATATAGCTAATAGATACTGAATTAGACAGTACAGTTCTTTTTTTTTTATTTTATTAGTTTCAAGTATATAGTACATTGGTTAGACATTTATATAGTTTATAAAATGATCCCCCTAATTGTTCTTTCTCTCCTCTGGCTCTCCACTTAGCCATTCCATTAATGCTGACTGCATTCCCTATGCCGTGCTCCCCATTCCCGTGACCATCTATCAACTACTAATTTGTACTTCTTTAACTCTTCACCCCATTCTCCCAGCCCGCTAAACCCCCTCCCCTCTGTCCCATCACTAGATTGGACAGTACAGTTCTAAATGTTCCATCATCTGTATTCTAATAGCACCTTGTGCATCTCTCGATTATGGCACTTAAGATAGATTATAGTACGAATTATTTGTTCATGTGTCTGTTTCCTATGAGCACTTCTAAGATAAAGATTTTGTCTTATTTGTCTTTGGATCCCCATTCTGTGATGTAGGGCTGACCATAAAGTAAGTTCTCAATAAATAATTATCAAATGGACTATTACAGCTATCATTTATTGAGCAACTACTAAGTACCTGGGGTTTTATGCATGATAATTCATTTAATCATTATAAAACCTTAATTGGTCAGTAATCATCCCCAGTGTACAAATAATGCAATGGAAGCTAAAGAAGTTTAAGTAACTTCCCTGAAGTTATAAAGTTATAAGTAGCACAACTGGGATTGGACCCTTCTGCCTCTAAAATGGAAATATGACTCTTCTCGATGCATGTGAGTTCTACCCCAGCTTTGCTTCTAACTGAGTGACCTTCAGCATGACATTGAACACCTTGAGCCTCAGGTTCCTATCTGTAAAATGAAGGAATCACAATAGCTAATGCTATGGTCTCTTTTAGTTAAGGATGCTACAATTATAACTTATAACATGTAATTGAGTCAATTTTCCTCCACGTCTAGGTTGTTTTCCAGAGTATAAAAAATATCTTAAATTAGGCATACTTATGTCACTTGGTTATCTCCAAAGAGTGCCTATATATTCACCTGATTTTATTGTAAGAAATATGAATAAAAATTAAATTTTGATAAATGGAATTCTTTTTCTTTTCTAACCTGCATGAAAAAGCAACGTTTGTCTTATGGGCATTCTTACTTGATCTTAATGCTTTAACACTGGTTTCCCCATTTAAGTAATTTGAAGACCTTTAATGAACTTCGTGAGGCTATGTCTAATTTTAACAAGGAAAGCATTCATTTTCCCTCAATAGTGTCTCTCTAATTCTCACTATCTTCCCTTCACTAATAACATTTATAAACAAAGCTCAGGGGGCACTGAAAAAAAGCCTATACATTGAAATAAAATCAAGCAAGAATATCTTTCATATTTACCTCATTAAACAAGGGCACCTCAAAGTCCCATAGAGCTTTAACTTCATGAGTTTTTCCTAAAAATTGTGTAATAATGGCTTCACATATTCAAAGTCTTCTGAAAGTGGAACTCATAGTCAGCTAATGACGGGGAATGTAATGGCTTTCTATAGTTTTAGAGCAAGTGGTGGCAAAAAGCCTGTAGGCAAAATCTAACCTGCCACTGATGTTTGTCAATAAAGTTTTATTTGCACACAGCCATGCCCAGTCATTTATGTATTGTCTATGGCTGTTTTGGGGCTACATATGGCGGATAAAGCTAAAAATATTTACTATCTGATCCTTTATAGGGAGTTTGTTGACCTCTGTTTATAGCATATTGCTTTGGTCTGCTGAATATCTGTGGGAATAGCCTTTACCAAGAGGAACATGAAGATTCTAAAGTGACTCATTTCTCAGGAGGAGTTCACAAAAAACCCAGCTGGAATCCAAGTCTGGAAAAAGTTTAAGAAGAGAAAGAAAGTCATCTCTGGACTTACATGGTTGGATGATAAAGTCATTTCATGTTAGTTGAGGTTCAGATGAGAAATAACATGCTGAAGTCGTTAGGAGGGGTTCACATCCACAATTTTCTACTTATCATTTCTGTGGCCTTAGTTAAGGAAAATAATTTTTATTTGCCTCCTTATTATTAATTATAATATATGACATGATAGCACATACTTCCAGTGCTGTATGAATCTTAAATTACTATATGTAAAGGACTTAGAACAGAGCCTGGCTCTCAAAGAACATTAGCCATTTTTAGGTAGCTATTTTGAAAAAAGCATACCAGGAAAATACTTTGCCCCTGAAGTTACTCTAGATTTCAGTTTAAAAGATGAAGTAAAGCAGTCTCAAGCAAGACTATGTTTATTTTCTTTATTATGTGGAAGCCTATGGTGGCATCACAAAAGGAAAAAAAAATTTAAAAATTTATATGAGAGAAAATTAATTATGTTTGGCAGGGACTCTATTTGTTTATTATTAAAACATGTTTTGATGATGCTCTCGCTGCCATAACCAGAGGGAAGTACCGTAAAACCAAAGCAAATCAAGCAAACTTGAATGTTATTTTCTGAACACGACATATTAAGGAGCGTCTGTTGTTTGACAGATACCAAGTCTTTCGGATTCCGAGCGAGGCATCCGTCTTCCTGCAGAAAAAATGAAACTATATAAAATGCAGGAAGGGGGAGTCGTTATTTACTCTGTCACCAGAGCTTAGTTATCATTTTTGTTTGAAGGAGATAGTAGCTGCTGTTAGTGCTCCACTCACATCCCCTCAGCACTAATGTATGTGTCTGACAACTTCACTTTCTTTTTCTTACTTAAAAAATATTAATATATTTTGATAACACCTGACACTACTTGGTAGCTTCATATTTGCTTTAGAGAGACATTATTCAGCAGTTTGGGAGTTATATAATATTCACTACCACCGCCTCATCCCTGTCACACACACACACACACACACACACCCTCATCATCAGGTACAAAGTTACAGGCACATAATAAAAATGATCTTGTTCCATTATCATTAACCAAAAACATGTTTTCTAACTGCAGTGTGTCAGTCTAGAACTTACATGTAACTGCTAGCGCTTGATATTTCAAGGATCTCTCTGGCCACTGAATCTCTTCCGAATTCCCACATATAGTAGTCCAGATATGCCAGAGGATGAACACACTCTGGGTGCTACTCTCAACCAATATCTGATGGGAATTTGTAGACAGATAACCCAGTCCTTTGGATGTGACACATCTGAGGTGTATGTTTTCTACTGGTTCCCAGAGATCCCTAGTGGGATTAAATTCCAGTTTTCCAAAATAGTAACTTGCTTCACCATAATCCTTTTCTTGGCTTTCTTCTCTTTCCCATTTCACTTTCCTGTCCCCTTCAAATGTTCCCTGAGACTACCTCTGAAATACGTTTCTTATTTTTACATCCTTATCTCACAGTCGGCTTCTGAAGAAACCCATGTGAAGACAAGGTGAGATTCTGTTGTACAGTTTTTAACTGTATTTTATTGGTGCATTTCTCTTTCTTATTCACAGGAGAACTCATAAGCACATGATTGAATAGGTTAACTATATAATGACCAACCATTTTTACCATAAACGCAATTGATTTCCATACCACAATCGGTGGATAAATTTTCACACATAAAGTTAGGGGAAGCAAAGGCCCAGTACGGTGGATATAAAGTTTAGGATCACTTATGAAAAGACTTTGAAAGATTTGAAACATTTTACTAAGTTCAGAAAGTGAATCATAAACCAGCTGAGGTGTGCATAGATACATATTTGCTCAGGTATCCAAATCTATTTACTTTCTGTAAAATTTATTTAAACTTTCTATGTTAGTATTATCAACTTGTTTCCATTTTTAGAAACAAAACAAAAAAAAACAAGACTTATTGGGGGATCACTTTGTAAATTATATAGATTTCTAACCACTATGCTGTATACCTGAAAGTAATATAAAATAATATTGAATGTCAACTGTAATTGAAAATTAAAAAAAATTAAATACTATTAAAATTATTGGCAGATATGCATGTCCATACATAAAAAATGCTGAATGATAAAAACCCAAACATAATAGTTGTAGAAAGGATATTGAGCAGGGTTTCTTAATTTTTAGTCTGGTGATAGCGACTGTTCATAGCTGAGCTTCAAGGGATCAAAGAAATCTCTAGAATTGCCTGAAAGATGGGACCATACACATTTTTCTGAAGAAAGTTTCCAAAGTTTGCATTGGATTTTCAAGGATGTCTATGACCTAAAATACATGAAGTAGACAACCACATTAAAGATACCAGAATTAATTGACGAAGGTCTTCAGATATACCTTTAAGGAAATCTTAGACAATATTAAAGCATAAAAAATTAAAGACTCTGGTTTTGAGATTATGGTGATTAGATTTACATTTCCATCATAAACAACTATCAAACTGGAGAAAATACAAGGAGAATCTGGTTTCAGGCAGTAGACAAAGCAGCGTTTTGATGTTTGAGGGGAGATACATGAAATAAGCTCCATATTTGCTCTGCTTTCTCCTTGAGCGAACTTTCTAAACTATAGCACAGAGAAGTAACCCAAACAGAATAGCAGTCTCACTGTGCTCAGGAAACTGAGATCAGGTTTCTGGATTGCTAACTTGGCTGGAATTTACTGGAGAGTGGGACTTGAGCAAAATAAGAGTATTAGAAATCTACATAGGTGATCCATTGAGTCTTTGGTCAAATACAAGCTTTATAGGCATAGAGCAAGACTATGCTGGGAATGTGGGAGATGAAAGAGACACAAGAGGTCCAATTGGCCCAAATGAAGAGATGTCACTTAATACCTTGGTTGTTCAGTTGAGACCCTAGAAAGGTCATGCCCGGGGATAGGGTACTCTAGTCCCAGAGGAAGGGCTACTATAGACCTACCCTAAGCAAGTCTAAAACCAAGCTTCAACGGGTTCAAGCTGATCTAGCAGAAACCATCTTCCAGTCAAAATAAAATCCACCACTCTTTATAAGAAGACAACCAAATCTAGTCTTTCAAAAACAAAGCATATGTGATGGCAAGCATTCATTAAGAAGAGTTATAGTATGTGTGAATAATCAGCTCAATGGGAAACATAACCAGGAGGAAAATCCAGAGATCATATAGATATTGGAATTAGTGGGGAAGGGTTAAAAATCATCTATTATAAATATTAATATTAAGGAAAAAATGGACACAGCGAGAGAACATGTGGGAAGTCTTAGCAGATAAAGATCAAACTATAAGAAAGATATAAATAGAAACTGTAGAATTAAAATGTAAAACATCTGAAATGAAAAATTTACTAGATGGGTTTAACTGCAGAAGAAGAAAATCAATGCTTTTGAAAACAGGTCACTAGAAACTATCCAAACTAAACCACTAAGAAAAAAATAAGACTGACAAATAAAATACCTATTGCACAGGTATTGACCTGTGTAACAGCACCAGGAAATATAACAAGATGTACTTTTAATTAAAAAAGAGAAGAGAGAGTGTCCTACAATAGATGATTGGTCACAGAACAAATATTTAAAGAAATAATTGTCCCCCAAATTTCAAACTTGTTGAAAAATATCAACCCACAGATCTGAGGAGGTAAAAAAAAAAATCTCAAGCAGGATAAACAATAAAAACCACATCCAGGGAAATTTTAATCAAATTTCTGAAGACCAAAGGTAAGGAACAAATTTAAAAATCAGCCAGAGATAAAAGACACATTACACACACAGGAGCAATAATAAAAGTAGTGACTGATATCTTATCAGAAACAATGTAAGCCAGAAATAATGGAATGACATTATAAAGTGTCAAAAAGCCAAAACTTTTTACTGAGAATTTAATATCCAGAGACACCTTACTTCGGAAAAGAAAAAAAAAAAACAACAAAAAAACAAAGACATTTTCAGATAAACAAAAGCTATGAGAATTCACGATAGCAGACTTGCATTATAAAAATTCTTAAAGCTGAAGAGAACTTAAGTACAGATGAATACTTGAATCTACCTGAAGTAATGAAGAGTGCCAGAAGTGATAAATGTTAGTAAATATGAAAGATTTTTAAAAAACAACTTCTTAATGTATTTAAAAGGTAATTGATTACTTAAGGCAAAAATAATAAAATAGATATTTCATGAACTGGAGGAGTCAATGTTGCTAAGATTTTAATTCTCAAATTTATCTATATATTCAATGCAATACCAATACAAATCCTAGAGATTTCTAACTGTCAAGGTAAAAATTGCCAAGCTGACTATAAAACGTGTATGCACACCGATGTTCATAGCAGCATTATTCACGAAGTGTCCTACAATAGATGATTGGATAAAGAAGCTATGGTACATATATACAGTGGAATATTACTCAGCCATAAGAAGAGATGAAATACTGCCATTTGCGACAACATGGTTGGACCTTGAGATAACCATGCTAAGTGAAATAAGGTAGACAGAAAAAGTTGAAAACCACATGATATTACTTATATGTGGAATATCTTTGGAATACAAACCTAAAAGCAACAAACGAACAGGACAAACAAACAGAGACTCATGGACATGGACAATTGACTAGTGGTGACCAGAGGGTGGAGGTGGGGTGGTAGATGGGGTAAAAGGGGTCAAAAATGTGGTGACAGAAAGAAATCTAAGTATGGGCAGTGATGAACACACAGTACATGCCTTACTATTAAAATGTTCAGCTGAAACTTGCTGGATTTCATTAACCAATGTCACCATAACAAAAATAAAAAAATAAAACATGTATGCAAATATAAAAAGATCTAGATTAGCCAAAATGATCTTTAAAAAGTACAAATTTAGAGTATTCACACTCCCTGATTTTAAAAATTGCTACAAATCAACAATAATCAAGTGAGTGTGGTGGCATAAAAATAGATAAGTCAATGGATCAGAATAAAAGTTTCACAAACAGACCCACACATTATGGCCAATTGACTGTTGACAAAGGTGCTAGGTATTTCGAAGGGGGAAAGAATAGTCTTTTCAACAAATGGTACTAGAACAACTGGTTATCCATATGGGAAGAAATGAAATTTGACCACTATATCATATCACGCACAGAAAATTAACCCAAGATAGACCATAATCCAAATTTGTAAAAGTTAAAGCAATAAAGCTTCTAGAAGGAAACAGCAGAAGAATATCTTTGTGATATTTGGATAGGCAAAGATTCCTCAGACAGGACACAGAAAGCACTAACCAAAAAAATTTTGATAAACTGTACTTCATGAAAGTTAAAAACTTCTGCTCATCAAAAGAAATGAATTATTTAGTAAATGAATAGGCAAGCTACGGACTGGGAAAACATATTTATAAAACATATCAGATAAAAAATCTAACATCCAAGATCTGTAAAGAGCTCTTATAAGTCAACAACAACAAAAAAGAAATAAAAATGGGCTAAAGATTTAAACAAATTCACAAAAAGAAGATATATGATTGGCCAAAATGCACATGAAAACTTGATTGATGTCTTTAGTCATCAGGAAAATACAAATATACACATGTTGAGATACTACTACACATAATAACATTTGGAGAGGGTGCTGAGCAACTGGAACTTGCATACGGTTTTTGTGGGAACGTGAAAATATATGACTTTACAAAACTGCTTTGCCGTTTCTTATAAAGTAAAACATACGCCAACCCTATGACCCAGCAATTCCATTCCTCAGTATTTACTCAAAAGAAATGAAAATATGTTCACAAAATGACCTTTTCAAAGAAATGACCTGTTCATAGCAGCTTTCCCCATTATAGCCTTAAACTGGAAATGACCAAGTGTTCATCAACGAGCTAATAGATAAAAAAGAAATTGCATTACATTTGTACGACAGGCTACGAATCAGATATAAAGAAGACTAAATCGCTGATTCACACAACATGGATGAATATCAAAAGCACCATGTCGTGTGACAGAGTCCAAAACCATACTGTATCATTCCATTTGTATAATGAAGTTCCCGAATAGGCCTGGAAGATCTATGAACACATTGCTCACAACAGATGCTGCCTCTGGGGGCCTGTGCCTGACTGACTGCAAGGGGCACGAAGGGATATCCTGGGGTCATGATGCTGCCCCTGCATCCTGATAGGTGTCTGGCTTACGCAGCAGTATGCATTTATCGAAACTTGTCAGACAACAGTCCTAAAGTCTGTGCATTTCACCGTATGTAAACTATACTTCGATTAAAAAAAACTAAAGCTAAGCACATTTTAAGTTTAGTTGCATATTTCTCCTGCAGACAGTTTTTTTTCTTTCCTGCGACAAAGGTATCAAATGGGTAACACCTTGTCTCTGCTTTGTGCAGTTCAGTGTGCTAAGCGTAGGTAGACAGCCTATAAAGATAAATGAGACATAGTTTTTGTCCTCAAGTTGCTTATATCTTTGGAAGCTAAGAAAGGGAGAGTTGAGCCGAGATTATGGAAGGAAAGAAAAAATAATGCAGCAATATTTCCCTGACAGCTGTGAGTCTAGGCACTGCTACAGCCGGAACTCTGCTTGGCCGTAGAGAGTATTAATTAGGTTTAGCTTTTCACCAGCTTAGCCCTGAAAAGGGCTATGGTGATTAACGGGACTAATTAGGCCAGCCCCAAGGGCAATATCTGCATGTAAATATAATAGGATTATTCTTTATGCCTCTCTAGCATGTCACCTTATATTACTATTGTGAACTGTTTGGGGCACTTAACCTAATCACTTGTCTAGACTTGTCTTCAAGACAGACAGGCTTTTCAGATTTTATTGTTATTCTTACCAAACGCAGAAAAATCAGATGCAGTCTACGTGGAGGCAAAAGCTAAAGGAAAAATGTTCTCACAATCTGGTCTCAAAAGAACCCAGGGATCATGTCACAGGTACCACTGTTATGAATCCAAAGTCTGTCAGGAAAATCCACAAAAGAAAGCCTTTCAATTCTCACTATTCTGAAACCTGTCATTGTTTTCAAAATCTCTATTGAACCAAACCCCTATATTTCTGCAATGGAAATGGTTTATAAAAAACTTTTAGATGCCATCAATAGTCAAATATCACCAAAATTTCATGGACAATAAGCTATACGACCTACCCAGGTTTCTACTGCTCTACACTCCGGAAGTTGAGCAAGACTTTAAATCCATGTTGGTGGTGGATCTCCACAGCGATGTAGATGCAAGTAATGTGTGTGTGTGTGTGTGTGTGTGTGTGTGTGTGTGTGTGTGTGTGTG
>NW_011888862.1:3434102-3453103 GCF_000151845.1 Pteropus vampyrus
GAGAGAGAGAGAGAGAGAGAGAGAGAGAGAGAGAGAGAGAGAGAGAGAGAGAGAGAGAATGTAGGTTGATGAGAAGAAATGTAATGAAAATGTGCCAAAATGGATAGTAATATGAGTATAAACATTGCTTTTTCAATATTATCGCTGTGAAATGAAATATGTATACAGAAACCCCCCAAATGTATATCTTAGTGTATTATGTGAACAAGGTTCTAACTATGAACTAGGTCAAGAACTAGAACTTTGCCAGTCACCCTCTAAAATTCACCCTCGACACTCTCTTTTCCTTTAAAAGTAACTACTATCCTCAGGTTTTATAGTAAGCACTTCCTTGTATTTCTTTATGGCATTATTCTCCAAGTGGGCATATGTCTATAGCTTCATCTTGTCCATTAAAAAACCGATATGGTTCTTAAGTCTCTTTTATTATACAGGTCCTTTGATCTACTTCTTTTTCTACAATTTACCTCTTTTGACATATAGAATTTCACACATTCTGGGGTTTGCTGTTGGCATACTTGTGGTACAGGTCAATATGTTTCTCTGTTTACTACATTTTCTACAAACTGGCTCCAGAAGTTTGGTCTGACTCAGATTGAATCCTTTGACAAAAACCAAAGGGGATGGTGTGTTCTTTCTTCAGGAGACAAATGGTTCTCTGTTTTCATTATGTTAACGGCTATTGTTTCTCAATGGCTTGATCCATTAATTTCAATGGGATTGCAAAATGGTGCTATTCTAATGTGTTACTGATTTGTTATTTATTAATTTGAATACTTTTACAAAGAGATACTTATCACCCAGGCTTTGGCTACCCAGGGTACAGTTCCTATAGGAAAGGTAGGATAAATGCTTGATTCTTTCCCTCATATACACGATTTCAAGGCAACGAACTGGCTTACTATCATGTTCAACATTCGATAGTGACAGAATAGCTTTTAAATGATATTATTATATGGCCATGGATTTAAAGAATTTAATGGGTTTCAATTAGTTGCAATTATTACTCTCTGGAAACTAAAATGGTCTCATCTTTGGCCTTGACAACTTCCTCAAGTCAGCTGCAGGGTCCTTTTGACTTGACCCTTGCAGTCTTTGAGAGTTGCTTCGGTTTCTATCTGGTGTGATAAAATACCCCTGAATTTTCCTGAACATTTCTAGTCCCAGACCTGGAATCATCCACCTTTTCAAATGGCCCTGGTTTCTTTTAATGAGAAGTGATATTTCAGGACCACAATGGGGAGCCATTGCTATTGGGTCGGTTATTGTTTCAAAGCCTCTTCAGTGGACAGAGCTAGGAAGTACATGTATCTAAGCAGTTTTTTAAAAGATAAAATACTGTATTGGGTCTTACTGAAACTTTCATTTCAAATTCAGAAAAACAGTCCTTTTTTTTTTTTTTTGCTTAACCTGCTCCATATTAGGTCTTGTCTCTTTCATTCTATACAGGGAAACTCAGTTCTCAAGGACCCAGGAAATTATAGAATAGAATGTCCCATAACTGTTTTTCTTTACCCCACATTTCATACACAAAAGTCTCAGAATAACAATGCTAACACACTCAACCATTAACATAATTGCCAAAAACGGTTAAACGATTTTCACCTATATTTTCCCTTTCATGCCTCTCATTTTTCATAGTTTAACTATATGTATATTATCTGAACATATAGATGTTAATACATAATACTCTCCCCCTTCTAAACGTCATGTCGTCTCATCGTACGAATTATATACCTAAGGCTCACCAGCAGTCTTTATGTCGATATCTTTCTAGTTATTTTGATTATCCGAAGTTTATTGTTTTAGAGATTTCTCAGAAAGGCTCACGGAGACAATATTCCCTGTTCTTGCATGCTGCTAACAACTTTTGCTCTTTATAGTGGAAAGTCGACTTTGCTGGATATAAAATCCTTGCCTCACATCTTTCCTTGAGAATTTAAAATATGTCACTCTATTTTCTTCTGGCTTAAAGCATTGATGCTGAATATATGGTAATAAGCTAATTGTTTTTCATTATAATTCATAGGCTCTTTTTGTTTACATGACCAAATGATAAAAAAAACCCATTTTTTAAAAAAATTTAAAGTCTAATAATGTTAATAAAATGTCTTGGTGCTGGTTGTTTTGGATTAATATTCTCATGTAAGTGGTGTGCTCTTTCAGTATGTAGTTTCAAAAGGTAAAAAAAAAAAATCATTGTAGTAAAGTTTTCCTAAAAAATAGTTTGTAGTATTCTTCTTTCGTTTAGTTTTGTTTCCTCAGGAATTCTTACTATCCATATATTAAATCTTCTTTGCATAGCTTAGATATTTGACACTTTCTCTCAAATCTTTTTAATCCTTTATTCATTTTTATGAAAAAATTTTCTCCCTGTTCACCTTCTATTTCATTTATGGTATTGTATGTCGTACTTACTCATTCTTGAGTTCCTTTTGGTTTAGTCTTCATATTTGAAATAAAATGTTCTTTTACTTAAATTCCTCATTGAACTATAATCTTACATCTGTGTTTTTCTAATTCTAATCTTTTTCATATGTTTTACCTTAATATCTTTTATGTCGTTTTGAATTAGAAGGTTTCGACCTGTTCCATGGGCCTGTCTTTCTAGCATGATTATATATTTTGTAGGGATGTTATTCTGCTCCTCATTCACTTTTTTTCATTTTTTTTTATGGCATTTGTTACTTTTTATAGCATGTGGCTTTGATAATTTTTGGTCGCTTATCTTTCTGGGGCATTATCTTAACTTTTTAAAAGAAGGTGGGGTTCAGTATGGCGTTTCTAGCTTCCCATAGCTCCATTGTGTATGGGTTCTGCAAAGCGTTCAAGAACTTGATGGTTACTTTCTGTGATTTCTTGTTTCTGTTCCTGGACCCTGGACCCTGTATTTCCTGAATCTCTGTTGCCCTCATCGTGCTCAACGTTGATTTCTTACCCAGCAGTTTTTATGAATTGTGAGAACTCGTTCTGGAAAAGAGCCCTATGAATTGAGAGGCCAGAGGGTCCTAGCTGCTGCAGCCCCTTTGCTTTTCTTACCTTGTCCTCATTTCTTATTGGAATGGGCAGCTCCTTGCATTTTTCAGCTGATGCCCTCAACTCCATCTGTCTTCCTTTCAGGGGAAACACCTTGGCCAGTTTGGCATTCTTTGGTCCTCCAGATACCAGTGCTTTTTCCTGCTCTCTCTCACAAGCTGATACTATGTAGATCTCAGAATTATTGGTGATGTTTCCCCACCCACATGTATTTTGGGATTCCTGGTGATACCTTATCAGCTAGTTTGTTTGAAAATACTGTCTATGAGTTTTTAATCTTTCTAATTATTCTGCCATTTTTATATGAGATTTTGAAAAGATTCAGAAATGCTATCACTGCCATGATTTCCGTCTTTTTACCTTTTTCTATTCTTTCAAACATTAATTTTTAAAACTTTCTCGAGTGAAAATGATTTATGTCTTTAAAAATACTACCAGCAGATATTTTCCTGGTGTCAGATAATAAGACAATTTTACTTTTAGACCAACATTTATGTCTAGAGTTGATTACATAGTTGAATTTCTGTCATATTAGTCAACCACCATATGTGTAAAAGTGCAAGCTACGTAAAAGGGGCTAGTGTTATGTGATGGCTAGATACCAATTACAGACCCACTGGGTCTATAATTTAACAGTAAGACCCAAGTGATGCCTTCAAGTGGAGCCTGTAGGGGTTATGCTCAGTGGGTAAGTGGTGGTGATTGTGAGGCAATTGGCGGGGCATGTAGCTTAAGAGGGTACTTTCTTACTGTGAATGCTTGAGTATTGAGTATTCTCATTGAAAATGATTCCATCTACAAAATTTGGATGAAAATTTACTGAGGCCTTAGGAAGGGAATTTCAACAGTTTTGGGGCATCCAGCAGAGTGGTTCCCAGGGTTATAAAAATTGTCTCTTAGGCAATATTCTCTCTCTCAGCAGGGAGAACTATCACTGAGTTTACAGGAAAAGTGCCTCCTCAGGCTCCCCTCAGTGCATTATGCAGGTTGTTACTCTGTTTTTGTCCGTGGGTCTGTGGGATTACACTAATATATTGTATTTATCTCTGCTGCTTTTAAAATTTAAATAAAATGTGATTTTATTCATTTATTGAGGAAAATGTGGACAGAGGTATTAAGAGGTAATCCATTTCCCTTTTATTTCTTGTTCATTCTGAAGGTATCCTGAAAGGAACTTAGTTACTTGAAGGGTGCCAAATGGTTGAGCAAATTTACAAAATTCCATGCGGAATGATTTCTTAAGGTATTAAAATTTAAACGTGCAGACTTTTAGATTTTGCCCTTGCATTTATAAGTCCTATCAGAAGACAAAACTAAAAAGCCTGTCTCTGACTTTAGGTAAATCATTTGATGTCTTTGGGTCCATTTTCTCTTGTCAATTGGTAAGATAGGTTTAGGTATTTTCAAAGTTCCCTCTCTTTCAGTTGTAATCACCAATGATCTTCTTAAAATCTATTGAAAAGAAACAATCATAATGTCATTGAATATTTCACATTAAGGCTTTAGCCCATATGCCATTTTGAAGTATTCATCAAATGTCCAAGCTTTGGGGCTATAAATGGAGTTTGAATAGTTGCAGAGACATCAATTCTGGATTGAACTTCAATGATATTTGAACTAAAAAATTCTCTTTAAAGGATCTTTTAAAAGCTTTTACTCACCCTTCATCTCAAATGTATTCATGGTGTTCTTCATTAAATCGAATTTAAAAATTTTACGACAGTTAAATTAATCAAAATTTTTGCATTACACTTTGTGCTGTTGTTTTGTTTAAGAAGCTCTTCCTCTCACTACAATACAAAGATATTTTCCTATTATATGAGTTTTAATTTTTCACTCTTGGATATTTCATTAAGCCTAAGCTCCCATTTGTATATGATGCATTATAGAAATACAGCATTATATTTCTCTGTATAATGAGCCAATTTTCCCTGAGGCCATATAAAAAGTAGTCCTTCTTTCTTCTATTAATTTGTGGTGCACTTTCAGATATTAAGGTTTCATGCATTTATGGGTCTGAGTTTCTATTTGGTTCCATTGGTCTATCTGATAGTTTTTTTGGCCAATGTCTTACTGCATTGATTTATGTATATTTTAGATCTTAGGCTAAGTCTTCCTCTTTGCTCTTCTTTTTCAAAGTGGAATAGCTATTTGTGAATATTTACTCTTACATATAATTTCAAAATAACAAGTTCCTAAAAAAAATCCAGCTGTAATTTAGAATGAAAGTACATTGAGTTTATAGATTTGGGAAGAACTGACTCCTTCACAATATTAAGGTGACCCAGCCTAGAACATGAAATATCTCTATAAATTCAGATCTTTCATGTTATGTAATATGGTTCAATAATTTCTCCACTGAGGTATTGTGTATTCATTTTATATATTTTATAGCCATTATGAATGATGTTTTATTTTTATTACATTTTCTATTTAGTTATTAGTTATAGGAAAATATCGATTTTTCTAAGCTGATCTTTAATAAGAGGTCTTGATGAGACCTCATTTTTTCCAGCTTTATTCTGGTATGATTGACACAAATAAATTGTACATATTTAAGGTGTTAAATGTGGTATCTTGATATACTTTGTGTAATGATTACCACAATGAAGTTAATGCTTATGTCCATCATCTCACTGTAGTTACCTTCTTTTGCTGTGGGAACACTTAAGATCTACTCTCTTACTGAATTTCAAGTATACATTGTAATTAACGACCGTCACCATGCTGTACATTAGATCCCTAGAACTTATTCATCTTATAACTGAAAGTTTATACCCTTGAACCAACATCTCCCTATTTCCCCCATCTCTAAGCCCTGGTAACCATACAAGTGACATCATGTAATATTCACATTCTGTGTCTGGCTTATTTTGCTTAGCATAATGTCCTCCAAGTTCATTCATGTTGTCACAAATGGTAGGATTTCCTTATTTTTAAAGGCCAAATAATATTCTATTGTATGTATATGTGTACACGCACGCGCGCGCGCGCACACACACACACACACACACACACACACACATCGCAATTTCTTTAATCATTTATCTATCGAGACACTTAGGTTGTCTCCATATCTTGGCTATTGCGAATAATGCTGCAATTGAACATGGGAGTGCAGCTGTCTGTTTGAGATACTGATTTCATTTCTTTTGGATAAATACCCAGAAGTGGAAGTGCTGGGTCATTAGGTAGTTCTATTTTTAATTTTTTAAGGACCCTCCATACTGTTTTCCATAGTGGCTGCACCAAGCTATATCCCAACCTACAGCGCACAAGGGTTTCCTTTACTCCTTACCAACATTTGTTATCGCTTGTTTCTTGATAACAGTCATTCTAACAGGTGTGAGGTGGTATCTCCTTGTGCTTTTGATTTGCATTTCATGATGATTAGTGATGTTGAGCACCTTTTCATATAACTGTTGGCCACTTGTATGTCTTCTTCGGAGAAATTAAGAGGGTTGATTTATTTCTGGTTTATCTTTACTCATAGAATGTAGCCCTTTGTTGTTACAATTTCAAAACCTGTGCTGTTCCTCAGAATCTTCCCTTTTCTGGCAGGCCTTGAACTCCAAATTTTGTCTACCTTATATGCAATGGTCTTTTAAAATATCCGCTCAGTTTCACTGCCTGTCAGCCACTACTTTTCAAATTGAAAACTGGCCTAAATGAACATGAAGCCTCAAATGCTAGGCTTATTTCTCTTGAGTTTTTCTTCTCTCTTGACTCTTGGATTTGTCATTCTTCACTTCCTTTGTAGCTTTCGATGACTCGAAGAAGACATTTAAATACTTGCACAGCATTTTAGTTGTCCTCAGTGGGGAGGGTAGGCTCCAAACAACCTAATTTATTATTGCTGGAAACAGAACTTCACCAACCACTTTTCCTAAACCCCATAGGCTGCTACTCCACCAGGCAATCCCTCTTCCTGAGAACTCAATAGTAAACTCTTATGACCAGCACAAGAATGAGGTAATCTCCACTAGGCCTGGGGGTTTGTAGGGCATGAGAGTGGAGGAGTGACTATTAAGGATAGCAGAGTCACCTGCACCTATTTTATTAATTTTTGTAAAATTTGAAGTAATTTCAGATTTACAGAAAAGCTACAAAGATAGTACAAAGGGTTCCTGTGTAGCCTTCATCCAGCTTCTTCTAATGTTATCATCTGACATAATCACGGTACATTTGTCAAATCTAAGAAATTAACATTGGTCCAATACTATTAACTAAACTGCTACAGATTTTATTCATGTTTCACCAGGTTATCCTCCAATATTGTATTTTTTTCCTGTTCTATCCAATTTAGGATGGCACATTGCATTTATTTGTCATGTCCTCTGATCTGTGAGAATTTCTCAGACTTTCTTTGTTTTTCATGACTGACAGTTTGAAGTATATTAGTAGGTGTTTAGTAGAATGTCCTTCAATTTGTGTGTCTGATGTTTTATCGAAATTAGAACGGGGTTATGAACTTTGGGGGAAAATACCATAGAGATAAACTTCCCTTCTCACTCTGTCATATCAGGGATACATGACATAATTGTGACTTATTTATGACTGATGATGTTAGCCTTGATCACTTGGTTAAGGACGTGTCTAAGAGGTCTTTCTACTGGAGTTACTGGTTTTCCCTTTCCATCCCATACCTGTTTCCATTAGCTGACTGCCACAGATGGACTTCTTTGTTATATGGATATCGCCCTTAAAGACCCTTGCCAGTCTGGATCTTTCTAGTGGTGGGACAAGCAAGGTAATGTGAGGAAAAAAAATGATAGGAGAATTTTAAAGCTGTCTTCCCACTGCGGCCTTCCACCTGAGGAAGCTGCCTTCTCATTTATGGCAGACTTGCCGTTAGCCCCTCAGGGCATCTTCAGGTTTTCATAATTTTACTTCTTCCCCTCACGGTTTCCTCATACTTTTGTAGGAGGTGGTTTGTCAACTTGTCAGAAACCAGAAGCCGTGGTTGGGTAATTTTCACAACTCTATGGGATTCCATAGTAGTAATGACCCGATTTTACAACCAAAGAAACTGAGGCCAAGAGAGGCTAAGGACTACTTACTGCAGAATCTGACTTCATATCCAAAGCCCTGGATTCTAATCATTGCAATATACTACCTGTCTATCAAACACCAATTTGAGGAGCACTTACTCAAAACTGTGCCTTCTTCTTTCATACAGAACCACTGTCCGTGAGTGAAACTTGGGTACCATACTTTGTTTCTTTGGGATTAGTTCTTTTATAGGAGACATTGTCTTCTTATGTGAGGAGCCTGGTAAACTAACCCACAGCCCGCCAGACACCTGCAGACTTATCTGAACCTGCTGGATCTTTATGAATGGGGCTCACAAACTAGAGCCTGAAACTCTTCTTTAAGCTGATGCTTCATCTCTGCTGTTCTGAGTATCTCTCTTGAGTAGTGTGCCAAGGTCCTTTTCAGAGAAGTAGTTCTCTAGCAGTAGTTCAAGATAGTCTAAGATGAAATTTATCCTGCAAATATTTATTGAATGCCTGCCTATTGGTGAAGAACTATGTTAAGTGCTGGCTGAGGAAAAGTGTAGTTTAGGCAGAAATAAAGATACCCAACACACAACTTCCAACTTCATGGTGTTTAAACTAATTGGCATTATAGTGGGGAAAAAAAAAACATTTCTATCTGCATCTCTGTCTCTATATCTATTTTTGTCTATACGCATGCGCGCACACACAAACCTGGTTGCAAGGTTTTTTCCATTAGTTTAGAAGTCAGAGAAATATTTTCTGCACCTGGATACAGAAAAAAATTACAAACAAATATAATTCTATGGTCAAACTACATGTCTTGTCAGCCTTAGAGTTTTCTGGGTTAGGAAGCTACAAAGTTTTGTTTTTTAAAAACTCAATTCTTTTTTTACCTGTACACTTGTTTCACAGATCTTGTTTCACTTTTATTTCTTTGATGATAACCATTTTCCCTTAGAAACATGTTGAATTTTTACTATCCCATATGTCTTTCCTGTGCAGAATCATCTTTTTCATTCATTCCGATATTATGTGACTTCTTTTTGGTCTCCAGACCATAATTAAAGGTAATTCCTCTGAACCTCTTCCATAAGAGAACATAAAGTTTGCTTTAAAAAAGAGGACTTAAAAGGACACATACCATCTCTTTTTGATTGTCATTACAGTGAGTCTTTCAGATGTATGCATTTTAATTTAGGTTTTTTTTTTTACCATCTACTGAAAAATAGCTATTTTCTTCCACAGCCTGGTAGAATCAATGCTAGGGGGAATTTAGAAATAGACTGTGGCTCTTTTGACACATACTGGCAATTTTGGTCCACAATGACTGTTCTACTGTACCAGACTCTAACAAAGGATGTAGTGTTGCTAGAAAAATGTTTTTTCCTTTTATATATTTTTGCCAATTCATTTGACTTCTGCTCCACAAATATATTGCTATTTTTTTAAAAGTTGGAGTTCATAATCTCATGGTTTGGAAAGTCCTTGAATCCTAGTGAACCGAAGCTCTATTTTAGTTTGTTTTTCATCCCAAGAAACCGGCAGGGTTAAAGATGTGTTTATGTAGCGCTTCCTGAGTAATTTTCAGGAATTTCCAAATATTCGTGTTTTTAAAAACTACTTCCTAGGTGAATTAGAAATTTCTCTAGAGGTAGTTAGGAAGCAGATCAGTGGGCAGGGGAAGTGGTTGTTGAATAGTGACAGAATGCTTATGGTAGAATGTGCTAGAATTTATTTATGTATGGGTATTTAATTTATGTATGTATGTATATTATATCATATATGTGTTTATATATATATAATTTAATATCAAAAATTAGGAAATTCAAATAATTGGATTTAAAAAATATGTTCACCCTACTTTCACGTTAGTGTATCTCTATAAGTAAAATCTTAACATCAGATTTTACATGGTGAATTATGTGCTGGAGTCAGAAAGGTGCGCATCAACCCCTGAGATCTACATTAACTATGTATTTTGGTGATTGATGTAAGCTTTAATGTTTGTTTTATTTTAATTCGAATGAAGACAAATCACTATTTTAAAGCTATGAGACCACTTCAGGATATGTATATAAACCTAATGGAACAGCCGTTTTCTCAGATCAATCCAACCACCTGTCAATTAAATGAAACAGCTACATTGAGGTAGCTGTTCTTCAGATAGCTTCATCTCCTTGTTAGTATATACCATAAATATGCACAACAGAGATGGCGTGGTACAATGAAAAGTGTACCAGACTAAGTCAGAACACCTTGATTCTAACCTTGAGTCTATCACCAACAGTGATAATGGAATATATACTCGGGTATTTTTTTACTATTATCAAAGCATCTCTACACACATTGTATCATTTGAGATCAACACCTAGGGAAGCAGATATTCTTATTATCACTTAGTTCTTTTTGAAGCATTTTGGCCATGCTTCTGTGCTACTGAAACTCACAAGACAAAGGCCCTCAGTCAAAGTGACTTAGTACCTGGGAATGCTTGGCATTGGAACCCAAGCCTCTGGGTTTTAGAATTCTCACCTGTAAAATAACACCTGGATGCTCTCTATGGCTCCTTCAGTTTAAAAAGGCCCTACAGAAGTTATATTTTCTAGATGGAAATGGTATATTAACAAACCAGACACGTAGGCCATAACCAGAAAGCACGTCGATTCTTGTGTCCCAAGTTGCTTTTTATTCAGTGGAGGAAAAGCCACCTCTGATGCTGAACAAAAACTCAGGAAGTCTTGAGACTTTTCTGTCCACTTTTAGGGAAAGAAAAGCCCAACATTCTTTTTAAGTTGCCAGCACAGTTCCAATTCAGAATTTACAGTATCATGGCCTCATTATATGAAATAGCTCTAACCTAATTTAAAATGAAAACCTCTCCTCTCTTGGGTTTGGGGGCCATCTACAGGAAGGAAGCCAGAGAAGCATGGCATAGTTCTCTCCCCTTCCCTGCCCCATGCTCCACTCCCTCCTCTCCCATCTCCCTAACCACAGTTCTAATAAAATCAGGGTCTAAAGAGTAGAGGGGAGTCCAGAAGTATGAGAGCAGACATGTTCTTAATTATCTGGCACTGTTAGAAGCTGCCTGTGTCAATTCTGGGCTTGAGTCCTTCAGGGCCCTCACTGGGAATATCTGATGGCACTTCCAGTGAAGCAGAGTGGGTATGTTTCTGACTGGCTGTTCCCCTCAGTTGCTGACCCTGCAGTAGTCCACTTTACATGGCCGTCCTCTGTTGTAGTGCCAGCTCCCCTCCACACTGATATCTCAGGTAGGATTTAAAATGGCACCAGGTCTCCCAGCTGGTCCATGGGAAACTCATCCATCCACTGCCTCAGTAGACCAGTCTCAACCCAACCGCCTGTCCTTCGCTCCAATATTCAGAGCTCATTTCTGCTTTCGGGTTTTGCAGGTTGGAGTCAAAGATCTGGCTATTGTGTCCCTTTGACGCTAGGGAACATGTCAAACCTCTCTTGACTAGAAATGAAGGACACACATCCCACATGGTCCTTGGGATGATGGGGCTCACAATTCAGCTTTGTCCAAAGAAATTCTCCTCACAGATTCTCCCTAAATCTCATCTTTATTGATGCTCTATATTTTCAATAAAGATGGTCACCTAATTGTTTCTCGAGCAGTAATTTTGAAATTTTTGCTCTCTTTGGAGTGCAGTGTTTATTATTTTCATTATCAGCCAAAAGCCAACATGAAGACAGAAGGTATTCCATTGTTAATATTCCTCATGAACATATTGAGAAGCTACATCTAAGTATGGCTAGTCTACATTGGCAGTAATGCAGCCAAACTAATCATTTTTATTATTATGTTAACAAGCAAACCAAATGAATGATAGGTTTTACTTTCTACTTACTAGCTGACTGTATCAGAGTTTTGTTAATTGATAAAAAAAAAAAATTCTTAATTTTCTCCTCTTGTCCAAGGAATGGAAGGACAAACAGGTTAAGTAGTGTTTCAATTAAGCTTCTTTCCCGGCTTTATTGAGATATAACTGACAAAGAAGATATGCAATTATAAGCCGTATAATGTGATAGTTTGATACATGTATATACTGAGAAGTGATTACCACAGTAAGGTTAGTTAATATCCATCACCTCACATAATTATCTTTTTTTGTATGTGTGTTGAGAACATTTAAGATCTCCTTTCTTAGCAACTTCCAAGTAAACAATACAGTATTGTTAACTACAGTCACCATGCTGTACATTAAATTTCTGGAAAATATTCACCTTATAATTGGAAGTTTGTGCCCTTTGGCAAAATGTCTCCCCATTTTCCTCACCCCCACCCCCAGACCTTGCTACTACCACTCTACTATCTGCTTCTATGATTTTGGTTTTTTAAGATTCTAAATATATGTAGAATAACTTCCAGTTATAAGACCAATAAATTCTAAGGATCTAATATACTGCATGGTGGGTATAGTTAACAGTAATGTATTATATAGTTGAAAGTTGCTAAGAGAGTAGATCTTAAATGTTCTCGCCATACACGCACGCACAAAGATAATTATGTGAGGTGATAGAGATGTTAACTAACCTTATTGTGGCAATTTACAATATTTACATGTATTGTACACCTTAAACTTACCTAGTTATATGTCAATTATGTCTTAATAAAGCTGAAAATAAAAGTGTGTAAAACTTTACTTCCCTGACTTTCCATTCCTAACTCAGAGAGCAGGTAGCTTTAGGTGGTCTAAGACTTTGAAGATGAATCTTTCTGCTACAAGAGCTTCTATTCTAAGCTTGTGAATAGTTTCTGCCATGTAGGGATTTTTAGTATCCCATTTGGTATGTTAAGGGCTATATAAATGCAAATTCATTTCATTCAGAAAGGAAATGAGCCAGACTAAATGGACGTAGATACAACTCTGGAATTAAAAGGAGGGTAGATTCCTTCTGTCAGCAGGGCCAAAACAATACTCCATATCCAAATGCACCTTTTTAGAAGTCTTAGCAGTTCAAAAGAACATGAGAATCTGGATGGGAACAGAAACAGGGTGAATTCTCTGTTCCATTTCATTGCTTCATCGCTCAGCAGCTATAAGGCAGAATTCACTGTGTTGGTTTTCTCTGGTGATTCCAGATTCTGCATGACCATTGGGCTCAAAGGAGATTCTTTTTGACCTAATTCTAATAATTAATTCTAATAATGAGAGACAGATTGCTGCACCATTGTTGGGTATTGCTTAGCAGACAATGAACAATTTAGGAGCAGTGTTTCCTAGATAGAAAAGAGAGAGAGAGAGAGATCAGGCAAACTGTGTGCTTTTGTGCCACAGGGCACATATACAAATATTATATCTTTCTTCTCTGTGGTAGAAATTGCTCATTGGTATAGCAGAAAAATCTTGCTGCTTTATGAAAAATAATAACTGCAAGGTGGCTTTAACAAACATATCTTAGTTTCTTAAACATTGGAGTATACAAAAGAAATATGGAGTTCTGGCAGGATAGCTAACAAGACTACTCTCGAACTAAAAATTCAGAAATGAGGACTACATTAAAATAAAAAATAAAAGTATTCAGCTGAGTTCGAAAGGAAAAATAAGATTAACCTTCAGTTGTCCAAAACAAAGAAGGAATGTAAATTCAGAGCAGAATCTTATGAGTGGAAGATCAAAGGAGTTTGAGAGAAATGGACTAGATATGGATCCTAGTGGAATAGAGTCAGAGGTAGATTAAAGACAGCCACAAATTCTTTGCCAACTTTTCCATCAAGAAGTAGAAATTCCATATGTAGCTAGGCTGGCCTGTTACTTGCTTTGACTAAGAAAATGAGACAGAAATGATGCTGTATAATATTCAAGGTTATGACTTAAGAGATATACAGCTTCCACCATCTCTTCTTGTAATGGTCCCTCTTGGAATCCAGCTGCCTTGCTGCGCAAAGTTCAGGCAAGCCTCACTGAGTGGTCATATAGTAAACACTAACACATCCTATACCAAAGCTCCAGCTGAGCCCCCAGTTAACATCTAGTATCAATTTCCAGCCATGTGGGTGAGCCATCTTGAATGTTTTATCTTCATAAGTTTCAGAGTAGTTTGTAACACAGCGATAGATAACCAAAATAGGACCTGAGATTTTAATGACCACGTAGTGACATGATGTTTGGCCTTAGGCCTACACAATGCAGAGATGCTGGACCTAAGACCTCTGCATAAATCCAGGACATGGAAGTGTTGCTCCCTTGGTAAAACAGGAACTAGAAACACTCTGCCCACCATCCCAGATATGCACAGGAAGCTTGCCTTTCTTGTTTTTATTAGGGAGCTAGATGAAAGAACATTCTTGCATGAAAATTGAAACGTTAAGATAAGATTATACCTGGGTGTGGAGTTTAAATTTACATTACTCACTTTGTGTAGGACTTTTCCAAGCTGCAAAATTAACATAAAGTTGATCGAGAATGGATGAAACTCATTGAATACTTTAATAGAAACAATTTAAAACTGTTCTGTTGAAACACTTCCACAATTTAAGGTGGCTGTGACATTAATCAGAGTGGGGTAATCTTGCTGAAGATGATCTCACAGTAAAAATTTGCAAACCACATGAAAAAATGATTTACTTTGAGGAAGAGTCAAGCGATACAAAACACGGAAGAAATCACAACCACAGAACTTGAAATAATAAACCCAGCTGAAGAATCTATTTTTCAAAAGTGTATTTTTTTTAAAAGTGTATTTAAAAATAATTCAGAGAAAAAAAAGAAAAAAAACCAAAACCAAAAGAAAAAAACAAAAAATTTTTAAAAACAAAACACCCCAAAAAAAAAACAAAAGGAAGGCCAAAAAAAAAAAAAAAATAACAACGAAATAAAAAAAAAATATTGAAAATTTTAAACAGCAGATTTGGATCAACTGAAGAAGAAATTACTGAACTGGAATACAGATTGGAAAAAATTAGCACTAAATATAGTGGGAAAGAATTAAAAAATTTGAAAGCAATTAAGACACACAAATGATTACTAGAAATGTTCTAACATATCTAATAGAGTTCCAGAAAGAAAGGCAAGAGGTATTGGTAGACAGGGAATAACTGAAGGGAAAAGAAATGGAGTATCTTACTAAGGGTCTGTTAATCACATTTACATTGGTTATCTCATTAATTATCAATAGAGGGGTGAGATGAACAGTTATCCTCATTCTCAGTTGAGAAAAATAGGACTTTGAAAAGCTACATGACACAGCAGCTTTTCAAAGTCCTATTAAAGGACTTTAATAGGGTAAATATAAAAATACTGTAAGGGAAAGAGAAATTCCTTACAGTAGTGCCTGTGCAAGCCTCTGTCTTCGACACTTGGTTCTACCCATTTCCTCTCTTTAGCCAAAGTCACCAGTTGATTTCTGTGTGGTCAAATCCAGTGGGCTATAGTTCGCCAACCTCTGCCTCTATTAGTGATATATTAGGCCCTCAACCTTGTCCACTGCCACAAATGATGCTGTTTAATAAACAAATGGAAGATTTGAATGGAAAAACTTGCTGGGGGGAGGGAGGCACATAAGCATCATGAATAAATATTGCGATCCCTTTTGTAGAAGCCCCTCTCTTCTTAAAGCTAACTCTTTTGCTTCCGTACAAGTGAACAAATTATCAATTCACCTTTTCTGAATAAATAAAAAAAATTAACCAGCTTGCTTAAATCAAAATTTTATATTTGAAGGAAAGTGACATTTCCTGTGTATGACTGAAAGCATAACATTATAAATGTAACTAGCATTTAGACTCTAAGGAAGGTCTTACTTCTGCATCATTTTGAATTTATCAAAACTGTCAGAGAAGACTCTAGTAAGGGTGAGCAAGAGAAGTGGGTCTGAATAGATTGGGTCCAAATTTATTTGTTGCCATTTTACAAGATAAGTATGAAAGTAAGAGAAAGTAAATTTCTGAGAATGACTGAAGCATACAGATGAAAGCTTTCCAACCCTCAAAAGAAACAGGTTTATCCTTGGTGCCGACCTCAGCCCTCATGGCAGCACTCCCGAGGGAACTGAGGTCTGCTAAAAAGTTATTACATTTTGTAATAACCAAGAGCCTGGCTATAAGCAAAGCTCGATTTTCTCTTGTACTGAACAGGACAATGCTGGTTTGAAGATGATCTGGGGAAGGCCAATCCCTTCCCATCAGTATGGCCGCCCAACCACACCACCACCCCCAGCCTACATATGACAGTGACCGAAGCCTAAATAACTACGTCCTACATTTCTCTCCGATCTTACCCATTTTCCTGTTATTCCTGAGAGAGTAAGTTCTATGATTCTTGTTCCCAAACAGGAAGGGCCCTCTCCGATTTTCATTCTGAGAACTGCCTACTCTGCTGATTTTCTTGCTTCTCCCTTTCTCTTCAATCTCTGTAGTTCCCCCTGCCCCTATGACTTTTTCATATACCGTTACACCCTTTCCTCAGCTTTCCTGTACTCAACCATAGCTTTGACTTTCCCCACACGGAAGTTCACTCTCTACATACTTGACTGTTGTCCATTTTCATTTTGTATTTCAACTTCAATACTTTCCAAGGGTCTTTCCTCATTAAGTAATTCCAGCCTCTAACTTAAGAAAGAGTTATAAAGCTAAAGTTTTTATTTAAAAACATTTTTGATGGTAAGTTGGCTATTTGAAGCTCAGACCACTTGTCACAGGGCAACAATATTGTGATTGATAGTTATGTGTCAAAACAACCACAGAAGTATCCCGAACCCATACTGTGTATAGAATGTGGCATAATTTCAGCAACTGGAAATTTTGTGGAATGGGAGGAAAGTGGAAGAGGAATTGCATTCCTCCTTATTCCTGGTTTGAGGTCATTCCTAGAGAGGTTTTTGCTATCAGCTAGCTTGTTGGTCTATTATCAATCTTTTCTTCCGCATCCTTCCTGGCTTTTCTCTCTTGATCTGCTGAATCCTGCTATCCTAAGTTCTCTCTATTTTGTGGTGCAACAAGAACTAGGTTGTTTCTCTTTCCCAGAGTGCTCTGATTCAGAATTCTTTCCATCTACCCTAATCAAAACATTCATGTCCTCAATGCACTGAACTTTAACTAAGCTTTACTGGATGGAGGCAGAAGAAATAAATTAGCTTATTTGAAGACTCTAATATGTTTGGAGAACTTTAATAAACATTATCATTAATCCTCACAACCACTCTACAAAATGGTGTTTTTGAACCCAGTTACAGATGGGGAGACTAAAATTAGTTATCTGTTGCTGTATAATAGTTTACCCCATTTTTAGTGCCTTAAAGCAATACACATTTATAAGCTCGGTTTCTGTGGGTCAGAAATTTGGATGCAGCTTAACTGGGTCCTCTACTGCAGAATGTCTCATAGCAGTTAAGGCATTGGCTGTACTGCAATTATCCTAAGACTCAACTAGGGAAGGATGTAGTCCAAGCTCATATGCTTGTTGGCAGGATTCAGTTCCTCATGGGTTGTCAGACTAAGGGTCTCAGTTCCTTGGCTGTCTGCTGAGTGGAGGCTGCCCTTAGTTCCTTAACACATAGGCCTCTCCAATGTGGCAACTTGCTTCGTCAAAATATGTAAGCTTAGACGGTGATGAAGAAAACTGGATAGCAAGAGAGAGGTCACAGTCTCTTATAACCTAATCGTTTAAGTGACATTCCATCAACTTTGCTATATCCTGTTTGTTAGAAGCAAGTCACTACTTTGTTCAGCCCACACTCAAGGTGAGGGGATCTCACAAAGGTGTCAATACCAGCAGGTGGGTACCATTGGGATCACCTTAGCATCTGCTTGCCACACTCGCTTAAGACCCTACAGCTGGTAAGAGGCAAATGAGACTTCAGCCCCATCTGCTAGTCTCAAACTCTGTGTTCTTTTCACCCAAATAAATGGTAATCTGATTGAGCTAGCTCACATTGATGAAGAGTAACAAATATTTTGCAATTTTTCTAGATGTCCCTCTCAATGTGCTATCTCAGTGGGATATAAGGTTTGATAGTAAGGATGGAGCCAGGTTCCGGAGAACTCTGATGTACATAGAGATAAGCTGAAACTTCCGGTAGTATGAACTATGGCTTCAGGGGTGCATGAACAGGGACAAAGCCTGATGCAGGTGGTGGTGGGGGAAAAAGGGGAGCTATGTGTAGCATGCAGAGCAGAGAGAGGCAGGGAAGTCTGGGATTATTGCAGCAAACATCTAACACTTGTAGCACACTTTAGAATCTAGTAAAGTACTTTTACTTGCTACCACAATTGATCATCACATAGAGAATCACTAATTGTATAAGGTTCTTGACCAGGTAACTGAAAGCATAATAAAAATACTCTAGGGTGTTACGGAGGTAGTAACTGTAGGAAGCAAAAGGGTAGTGCTTAGATCCCTGTTGTAAAGATGAAGGAACCGAGAGCCAGCGAGCTTACCCAAGAAATGATAAAATTTAATAATGGAGCTAGTCAAACTGTGTTCTGATGTGATAACTAAAGTAAATAATAACGATAAGCAAGTGTTTTCTCCTTTCGCCTATGAGCAGAAGAAGTAGGTTCGGCTAAATATAAGGAGGTTCGTGGCAGGGAAGGTGGACACCTTACTGCCAAGGGTACAGATCTGGCTGCTGATAAAGGGCTTCCATTAACCCAGAGATGCCCATAGCCACTGCTGAGTTGACAAGGATCTGAGCAGAGGCAGGGGGCCTGTCCCGTCTGCTGGTGTGCACTTCCAGAGCCACAGCAACTTCACCTTGGGACCCACATGGGCCATGCGGTCCGCTCAGCCCGATGGATCATTAGTGCCGCACCTGCATGTGTTTAGCTCCATCCCTCTTCCAAGGCAACAGGATGACTATGAGGTGAAGCTGAGATCTGAACCCAGGCCTCGCGAGTCTGAGCGGTTTGCTCTTTCCTTTACACTAAACAGTTGAGCAAGCAGTGGGAAAAGGATGATATGTAATGGCCTGAATATGAAAGTTCAGAAGGAGGAGGCTCTTAGG
>NW_011888862.1:3454423-3458207 GCF_000151845.1 Pteropus vampyrus
TTTTCTATCTGAGATTTAAGAGCTTCTAAGTGATAGGGCTCAGATTTGCACTTAGGCTCATGAATAAACTCAGAATCATACTGTTTCCACTTTACAATGATAGAACTTCCTCTTCCTCAACTGTCAAAGATGCTACTGTCCTTATATTTTTGGCTTAAAACAACAGAAATTTATTTTCTCACAGTTCCGGAGATTAGAAGTCTGAATCAAGGTGTCAGCAGAGCCATCTTTCCTCTGAAACCTGTAGGGAAGAATTTTTTGCCTCTTCCTAGCTTCTGGTGGTTTGCTGGCAATCTAAGGACATTACTGTCATTTTGATGAAGAGCTTTATACTCTGGGAACACCTCTGCCATTAGGTGGGAAATCACAGTATAATATGCAAGTGCTGGCTCTATGGAATACTCCAAAGAGTGTTGCTATGAAGCTCACTTTTGGGCTCAGCCTATTAAGCCAGTTGACAGAATTACCAACCTTTGGCTTTTATGAATGCTAAAGAAAGAGGAACATTCAGTGACCATCTAGATTCGCTATCATGACAAAGCTGTGTGTACGTACATTCACTACCATGGGTGTATGTGTGTGCATGTTTGTGTAATTGTGAAATTAGCAAGCACAATTATGATTATGAACCACGGACATCAGTATGATTATTTATGGAATAAATAAAAGAGTTAATTATGGAATTAACTCTTTCCATCATTTTTTGTGGGGGTCATCATATCAAACAAGCAATATATACAATATATTAGATGGGCTTGCAGTTGGTTAATTCACTCATTTAAATGGTCTCACAAAAATTATATATGCACATGGTTAATTTTTACAGTGGTTTTTTTTTTTAACAGAAAAAGATTAGAAACAACTCAAATGTTCATCAATAGAAGACCAATTGAATAAACCATGGAAGTCTACATAACTGGAGCTCCATACAGCTGTATAAGGACAAGCTTTATATACTAAAATGTAATGATCTCCAGGCTATACTATTAAGAGAAAAGAATAAGATACAGAAGAGGATTTTAGTATCCTAACTTTTATGTAATAAAGTTGAGGATATGAATATGTATATCTATATTTGCTCATATTTTTAAAAATAACTAAATTAAAAAAAAATGATTACCTATCAGGGAGGGAGGAAACAGGACGGAAGAGACAGACGTAAAGGAAGGATTCTGTGAGTATTCCTTTTATTCTGTTTGTTTTTGAATCATGTAATGTTTTACATGATTTAAAAACAAAATGAAGCAATAAAGAAGTGAATTGAAAACAAATTAAAGTGAATAAACCTAATTATATATCAAGATAATGTCATAACCACATAGAAAAAAGAATAACCTCAAACGACTTTAAAATACAGTGAACTGACTATCTCCAGTGGGATATCTTCTAAGGACAGTAAAAGCCACAAATTAAAAAACTGCATTAATGACTTTATTGTTAGTAGTAACATTAATATTGGTGTTTTATAATTACTATAGGTACATTTTAGGTAAAGCAAATAAGTAATTGTGTTACTGTCATTAGAAATCAACATTTTCAGTGTTAGTGAGAATGCAGAGAATAGGGAACCCTTTTCCATTGCTGGTGGGAATGTAAATTAGTACAGCCAGGTGGGAATGTAAATTAGTAAAGCCATTATGGAAAACAGTATGGAGGTTCCTCAAAAAATTTAAAACAGAACTACTATATATGATCCAGCAATCCAATATCTAGATCCTTTGAGAGATGAATGAATAAAAAAAATGTGGTACAACACACCAAAAAGTGGACTATTATTCAGCCTTAAAAAAAAGTAAATCCTGCCATCTATGACAACGTGGATGACTTTGGAAGACATCATGCTAAGTAAAATACGTAAGACAGAAAAAGAAATACTATATGGTTTCTCTTATATGTGGAATTTTTGTCAAACTCATAGAAGCGGAGAGTAGAATGGTGTTTGCAGGGTCCGAGGAAAGTGGAAAATGGGGTGATATTGGTCAAAGGGTACAAAGTTTCAGTTATGCAAGATGAATAAGTTCTAGAGATCTAATGTATAACAGTGACAATAGTTAACAGGAGTGTATTGTATACCTGACATTTGCTGAGAAGATAGATCTTAAATTTTCTCACCACATACACAAATGATAATTACGTACAGGTGATAGATATGTTAATTAGCTTGATGGTGGTGATCTTTATACAATGTACACATATATCAAAACATCAAGTTGTACATCTTAAATATATACAATTTTTACATGTCAACAATTTCTCAATAAAGTTGTTAAAAATAAAGATTTTCAGTGTGAAAGAGATACAAGTATAAAATCAAAGAAGTAAAAACCTTATAGTCTTAGCTATAAACAGGCAATACAATGGGAACTTAATTCTTTTTCTCCTCATAAAATGTTTTCCTCACATATGCTCTCTGAAAAAGTCTTGAATTAATGACAACTGAGTAGCAATAAGCCCGTTTACACCCCAGTCTACATTGTAAAAATACAATTCTTTGATAAAAAGAACCAAAGCCTTTGGAAAAGCGACAGATTCTGTGTTTGGAACAGGATTTGGGAAAGATGAACCTGGAACTCTCTTTGTACAAGAAGGCAGAGGGGGCTACAGGTAGAAGACTGCATGGACTGTGTCAGAAGGATAATGACAGCTAAAAAATTATCTCTGTAGGTTGCACATTATGCTGAAAATTGATGAATAAAGTGTTAGAATCAAGCTTTTATTCTGCTTTTCCTGTATGAATGATATGTGAAGGTACAATAATTCAAGAAAGGAAGTTTCTCTTCATAGAACAATTCTAGATAATAAGTACGAAACAAAATTTAAAAATTATTATTATTGCAACCATTCAAGAAATAATGAATGTAGCTGGTAACAATTAGCAAATATGAAACCATTAGGTGAAAGGTTGATAATTTCAGAATAGACAAACCGAGACGATAGCCCATAAACCCAATGATCATTCTCACATCATTAAAAATGGACCAATCAGACAATGGGCGCGTCAGCACAAGATGCAATAGGATGTTCGTTGCATCATCTTTGAGTTATTTGCACTGAAAACATTTGAACCTGAATCGAGCTCCAAGGTCTGTACCAATTTATGGAAAATACTGGGGCAGAAACAAGTTAACAGAGGAAGTAATCATCAAAATCCCAACTATGCTGTATTCTTCAAGACAAATAACCAAGTTAATCTAGCAAATCTGTATCATGAAAACTAAAAAATAAAAAAGAAGAAGCTCAGTAATAGAATCAATGGAGACTTAAGACCCATAATCAAATGCAACGAGTGGAACTTGGGAATACTGATTCAAACAAATTAACTCAAAAATGACGTTTTGAGACAAATGGAGAAATAGACTAATTGTGAGATTATATTAAAGAATTGTCAGTTTTGTTAGCTGGGTTAATGGCATGGTGGTTAGGTTACAAATAATGCCTTTATCAGATAGAAATGCAAACTGAGATATTTATAGTGAAATGACATTATATCTATCATTTGGTTTAAGATGCTCCGGCATAAAGAAAAAAGTGTGTGTGATTACGTGAATAAATGAAACAAAGTTGGCAAAATGTTGATTCTTTGTTGAATCTGAGCGATGAGCAAATGCAAGATACACACACACACACACACACACACACACACACACACACACACACAGTGGATACTCGAAAGTGTCCATTATCAAAAGTTTTCAAAAATTGTCCCAAACTCAAATCAATTATTTTGCATAATTTTTTCAAATGATGTAAATGGTTTTTATATTGGTAAAAGCATTGTGATATA
>NW_011888862.1:3459302-3481149 GCF_000151845.1 Pteropus vampyrus
TGAGATATTTATAGTGAAATGACATTATATCTATCATTTGGTTTAAGATGCTCCAGCATAAAGAAAAAAGTGTGTGTGATTACGTGAATAAATGAAACGAAGTTGGCAAAATGTTGATTCTTTGTTGAATCTGAGCGATGAGCAAATGCAAGATACACACACACACACACACACACACACACACAGTAGATACTCGAAAGTGTCCATTATCAAAAATTTTCAAAAATTGTCCCAAACTCAAATCAATTATTTTGCATAATTTTTTCAAATGATGTAAATGGTTTTTATATTGGTAAAAGCATTGTGATATAATGTCATAAAAGTTCGCGTCTACATTTAAGTGTAACACAAGGAACATATATTTAATGTTTTGGCTAATTTGAAGTTGCCATGGCGTTCTTTACCGCAATAAAAATCCTAGGCTAATTTTTCCTTTGATTTTGTGACAGAAAATGCTGGATTGTCAGCTTTTGATTTTATTTCCCCCAAGAGAAGATAAGAGGCAAGATATACACAAGGACTCCCTTTTAATGTTCTGCAATTCTTGACCTCCTTCTATTTCAATAAGTAAAACCTGGTTTGCTTGTCAATTAAATGTTTTACTAAAGGTCAGATTACAGTTTGTAATAAATAAATCATACAAAGGTCTGGGTAACAGGAGTTGCATTTGAGGGCAAATCTAGCTGTTAAAAATATCAGAGAAAGCAAAATATTTCTTTGGTGTTGGCATTATTCCATTATTTATATATTTTGCTTTTAAGTAAATATCTTGCTTTATTTTTATATACCCTATTTGCTGTGGCCTATCCTTCTCCATCTTTTCTTCCTTATGCCCTCCTTTGCCGACTAACTTTTGGCTCATATCTTAAGTCTTGGTTGAATGCTTTTTCTTCTATGACCTTCCTTATTTTAGCTAATGATAACGATGCTGTTCGTTTAGCGTTCACTAATAGGGCCATGTGTGTTACTGTGGCTTTATACAAAAAATTTTGTCTAGTCCTCACTACAATCTTATGAGGTCAGTACTATTTTTTTAAACCTACTTGCAAGCTGAGTCCCAGAAAGCTTGAGTCACTTGCCCAAATGACAAGATGTAAAGTCTGGTTACACTGAGGGATGGCCAGCACAGTGACCAATGCCCTGATTTGCCTGGGACTGAAGACTTCTCAGGAAGCTGAACACTTAGTTCAAAAACTGGGACAGTCTTAGGCAAACCAAGATAGTTGGTCCCCCTAAGAGTAGATGACTCCCTGAAATTAAGCCAGCATGTTTGTCCTCACCATAGGGTGTTTCTCTCCACCTCAAGATCTATACCAATTTATGGAAAATATTGGGACAAAGAGAAACAAGTTAACTGATACCCTGAGGAAGTAAGGGGGAAGGGAGAAGAGTCGATGTCAGAGGTTTCTAGAAACTGGGGAGAGTATTAACTCGTGGTGTTTGCTTTATAAACTAGAAGCATGTTTGACAAATGCTGAATACATTGCATGCTTGTAGGTTAAATCTTATTTTAAATGAAGTCAGGTCTTCAAAAAAAGAAGGCTCTGATTTGAACTCACACTTACATAAATGTCAAGTCTACTTCAAGTACTCTACATTGGCCTACCTACATTTCCTTCTCTTATAAAAAGATGCCAACAGAGTAGGGAGTGAGGTGCAGAGAAGGGAAATAATTAATAAAATAATTAGTGTGAAATGAACTCATCCTTGCCTACAAGTGATGATGGTCATTGATGAGCAAAACAACTTCCTTAGTCATGAGCTTTTCCCAAAATGGTACTTCCAGTTCATGAGAAGAGGGTATTTTGGGTATTTCATTTTGTATGCTAAATCTTTACAACAATTCTGCAACCTATTTCAGAATTTTATAATATGATAATTCACTTTTTTCAATAGACTGAACAATATGGTCAAAACACTCAAGTGGCCAAGGACCTACCTCTTTATTTCTTAAAACCAATATTTAAATGTAATTAAGCTATGGGAGAAACCGTATATATGACATCATATAATACCCCCTTCTGAAAGGATGTCATTAATTGCCCATATTCTTTTATCTGTCAGAGTCCTACATATTACAGGGATGCCCTCAGGGTGAACTTTGAGGACTAATTTTGTGAAACATTAGGATTTAAAATCTTCAGTGCTCAATACATTATGAATTGTCATATGATTTGGTCATTTAGGATAACACATGTTAGCTCCTTGACCCCAGGAGATAGCTTAAACATCAGAATGAGCATCCAGATAGTTTATTCAATTGCATCAGTCTCTGAGGTATTATTGTTGAGAATGAAGCCAACTTAATGAATGACTGTTGTTTTAAAGATGGAGGCTGACTTTGTCTACCTCGCATGTCCACCAGCCTGCCGTCTGATTAGAAGGTAGAATGTCGTACTTGGGTCTGTGGATATTTGTAATTCACTCTACATAATATTAAAAAAATCATTATAATTTTTATTACATATTTACAAAATATTCTCACTTATAAAATATGCATAAGTCGAAGGAAGAAAAATTTAAATCAGGTATAACCCTATCTTCTTGTTGACATTTTCTTACTAATCATTTCTGATTTTTCTCCTTGAAGAGAGATGAATTGATTTTTACTAAAAATAAGATATACTTCAATAAATTTCAAAAATTAGGAAAAAATGAAACAGAATCTAAGCTAACATAGTACATCGTAACTTACTTCAAAAAATCTTTATAGAGTGAGAACTTCCCATGCTATGAAATATTTAACCTATAGTGTTATTTTTAATGACTGTATAAAATTTTGTTGTATGGATACGACAATTTATATAATACAGTTCACTATTTTTGAAAAACTGTTTTTCCTATCTCTTTAAGTCCTGCAGGATGAATGCTTTTGTAGTCAAATATCTGCACATATCCATAATTATTTCACTGGACAAATTTTTTAGAAGTGCAATCCCTGGATTGAAAGGCACTACATATGTTTTGACCTCCCAAAGTCCGCCAGTTTGGCCTAGTTTTGTTTCCAAGTAATCTAAAACTATCTCAACATTAGGTTTCATTGTTTTAAAAGACCCCTGCTATGGATCACCCAATTTCAATTCATGCCAGGAATTCTGGTGTTGGCTCAGTGAGTTGCAACAGGGATGACTTAAATTTTCATTGCTCCCCAGCATTTTTTTTCCAGTCTTTTCTTCTGTTTTACACACATGTCTTATAGGCAGCATGATCACGTATTCTGATTTGCCTTGGACAGTCTCAGTTTATGTATATTGTTCCAGCACAATTACTCATAGCATTCCATTTCACTTTCAAAATTGTCCCAATTTAGATGGTCATGACATGAATGT
Source organism: Pteropus vampyrus (assembly GCF_000151845.1). Lineage (NCBI taxonomy): Eukaryota > Metazoa > Chordata > Mammalia > Chiroptera > Pteropodidae > Pteropus > Pteropus vampyrus. The sequence continues at coordinate 3,462,632 of NW_011888862.1, forward strand.
CAGAGAAATGCATTTGGAGCTTTAGAAATGAGAATAAAAAGTACTTAGAGCTCACCAGGTGGAAGATGAATAAGGAGCAACAAAATCATCTTTATCCATCCAAGACATCACTTGAAAATTCTAGTTTTCAAAGGAAAAGCAAGAAATTCTTGAAGTGAGTGAACCATAACAGCCGGGGTTACCACCATTGGTATTAGAGGCTAGATTTATGAAAGGGCTGAGAATTCTTTGAGTTGGAGGGTACCTTGGGTTCCTGATGGATGGCCATTCATAGGATATCCCTGGAAGGGGCATAATTATTGGTAGTTAAGCCATGGCTTACCAAGAATGGTAGTACCAAAGGAACTGAGTTATTCCAGCAGAGTGAGATAGCTTGAGAAACTGGAAACAGAAAAAGGTGATTCTGGTTTTCACTACCTACTTGCAGATTTTCCTGAAGTCCAATACTGTTATTTATTTCATGTACACACATGAATGATACGTATACTCTTGTAATGAGTTTCCAAGGACATAATTCTGGGCACATAGCAATTACTTATTAAATGCACGTATCATGAATAAAGGGGATAATGAATACTGGAGTAGAATGCCATGAAATTTGGCATCTGAATTTTAAATTGCGGGCTTGTTCTTACTAACTTTTTTCCCCAAAGTGAATTATTTATTGCCCATACATCTGTTTCTTCTACAGAACGTTTTGAACAGAGTTTGAAAAAAATGCATTGTTGAAGCCCTGGCATTTCTAGGAAGGTCCAATTACTCCCACAGTGCTTTGCAGTTACAATATATCTCTTTTATTTGGAGGAGTATGTTTTCATGAAGAAGCAGGTGGCAAGCAAAATTCTCCATTTTCACTGATGAGAAAGACATTTCTAAACAGTTATGGTAGATAATTCAGCTGTGAAATCTTTCTAGTTAACCACCCAACCATCTGCCATTAACTTGTCACATCTCATGAGAACAGATCTGATATTTTTGTAAATTCGATTCTTCTTCTGGCTATGTTCAAACAATGAGGTAGAACAATGATCAACTTAGCAATTTTGGTTATCATGACGCTTAAATAGTATTTTCAGTACAACCCAATTGGTTGTAGAGCCGCTAGTCAAAATTGGCTGAAAAAAAAAATCACTTTGAAAGTCTGTATTTTAAATTTTGCAATTTGAATTGCACTTCTTCATACCTTGCCTGTTTTTGAAAATATAGATGTTTATTTCCCTTTTTTATCTGACCTTTTAATCTAGAATAAAATATAATGGTAGTCATAATTTCAACAAAAACTTGCTGGGCAAAAAACTCACCTTGCCTTAAATGAGCAAATATCTGTGGTTCATATTTGGAAAGACTGTGAGTCTGTCCTTACATAACTGAGTGGCCGTTCCAATGATATCCCTTGGACCTCATCTTGAATTAGCTATAGCCCTAAGTTTAGATGGTTTATTCAAAACATTAAAATAAGCCCTAGAAAAGTAAAGGCAGTATTCCTCTTATTAAACGTTTTAACAATAGATTGTAACTATTTTACAGATCTTAATCAGATATGCACATAAAACGACTTTATTCTTTTCTCCCATTGCTTAGCAGACCAAGTTTTCCTCTGAAAGGAAATCTCAGAGCAGGTCCCATAATGTTTCCAGTTACTCTCATGTAACAAAAGTCCTCCAGTCATAAGAATAGTCTTATTTTAGTAACTGATATTTCTATTCCAAACTACCTTTTTCCTCTGGCCTACTTCAGATCTAAAAGCTGGGGTGGAGGGTGGGGGAGGGTAGAGGACGGACTGGGCCAGGAGTGGGTAGAGACAGGGCTTGGGAGGATTCAGGATTCTTTCTTGATTAGCTCTATCTCCTCTCCGCTCAGCTGGCTGGCTTTCATTGTGGAGCCTTCCAACATAAGGAATGGAGCTAGAGGGCAGGAAAATTCTTAAATGCCTGGTACTATTGTGACTTCCTGTTTACACTCCTCAGGCTTGGCAAACAGTTAAAGCTGAATTCTGGTGTACTCCAGAGACTTTCCAGTGGGAAGACCTGATACTTGTGAGTGTGGCATCAACTCTGGCTTGCTGCTTAGAAACATTTTTCCCAAACTCTTCATCTAAAAATACATCTCCAATCTCTTTCTGCTCAGATCAATTTTCTCCATATCAGGAAGACTTCTTAGACAATTTCCCTTTTAAAATCAAACCAATCTGTCTTCTATTTTCAGAGCCCATGGCTTTCCCAAAAATAAAGAGAGGACCTTTGTCCTACAGTGGGCGGAGGTGCATAGCTCTCAACACTGCCCTCTACTCTGGTGACACGGACTGCTTCATTCGCCCTCTCCTTGGTGTGAATCAGTGTGAGTCATACCCTAGTCTACTGTGTCCTTGATTGCCAAATGCTACGGCTCTTGGGTTGCCATTTACATAAACTATAGTGCAAAGAGTAACCCCCGCAGTTACGCAATATGTATCAAACCTTCTGAGTGGTCCTCTTGAAGTCTGTCTTACTAGGCTTGAAGTACACTGAGAAGTATCCCCTCTGTTTCTCCAATGTAGGAGGAGGGTGGGAAAATGCCACGAGACTCTAGCAGTACTCTCCAAAGATAATGTCCCTCTGGCTTCATTCATTCTAACCCTTTTATAGTACCTTGTTATGCTGAAATGCTCTCACCCCCCAGCCCAGAGCTTCCTTTTTGCCCTTTATTTATTTATTTCTTGGAGGGGGCACCCAGATTTGAACCAGGGACCTCTTGATCCTTTTTACCCTTTAAATAGGGAAATGGGGATAAACAAATTGTGGTAATTGTAGTATAGTCATACAATGGACTACTTTTAAGCAACAAAACAAAAACAACATACACAAAAAACAACCCCCTCATACGACTGATACACATAAAAACATAGATGAATCTTAAAAGCATTATCTTAAAAATAGACACCAGGCAAAAAGTTTACAAATCATAGTAAACCATTGACATGAAGTTCTAAGGCAACTTTAAGCTTTTCTTTAAGTGGTTTTCTCTGGTTAGGAGAGAGGGCTGACTGGGACTGGGCATAGCTGAGGTGATGGTGATGTTCTGTGTGGATTTAGATGAGGTGATGGAGATGTTCTATATGTGGATTTGGATGAGGTAATGGGGGGCATTCTATGTGGATTTGTACAGTGGTCACCTGGATGTAAACATTTACTAAAACATAGCCAACCTGGTACGTGTTTAAACTGTATATAAATTATACCTCGACAAATGATTTTTAAAAATTTAGATATTACTGGACAGATTTTGAAGAATATTGGCATGAGGAACATTCAAACCAATTACACAAAAGACACCCTAAATTCCCCTTCACTCTCAAAAAATTACTTTGCGTTTTTGGCTCATCATTTCAGCACATCAAGATAGTTTATGAATTGTATTATCTCCTTCCTTATTGTGGCATGCTAACATTATTGTTTTGTCTTGTCTTCATCCATATCGATAATATAAATGCTGAATATCTGCTCCGCCTCCCTTTATATTGAGATCAAGTTGTTTTAGCAGATGCCTTCAGCTGTGCTCCTTACTAAGCTATGCCCCTACTGAAGCCTATTAGATCATAATGAATACAGTAAGTCCTCACAGTTTAAGTCCTCAGTTAACAAGACTTTAAGCAAAATGATATATAACGAAACCAATTTTACCATAGTCCAATTAATATAAGTAAGAGTTAAGTTCCCACAGCATATTTTTGGTGACAGAAATATCACCAAATGTCTAAACAAAGACCCAAGATACTTCCAGTATTAAACACTAAAATACATGTGAAGTATATATACATTTAAGAACGATTAATCAAAACAAGGAAGAGAATTCTTTTCCAACTTCCTTTTTCCAGTTCAGGGTCATGGGTGACCAGAGCTTATCCTGGCAGCTCAAGGTGCCAGGTGGGAATCTACCCTGGATAGGATGCCTTTCCATTGCAGGGCCACTCACACTCATACACACATTCACTCAGAATGGGACAATGTAGACACACCAGCTCACCTTGCGTACACATCTCTGGGATGTGGGAGGACACCGGAGACCCCAGAGAAAACCCATGCAGACATGGGGAGAACATGCAAACTCCACACAGACAGTGGCCCTGGCCAGGAATTTTTTCTTCACCAACATTTTAATAGAATGACATGGAGTAAAATGATGTTATTCGAGAATCTGCTATATGCCTTAAGTTATCTATGTAAATATCACAAAACTCTTTATTAAATACATTGTTGACTTCAAGATACACTGTAATTCCATGATACACTATAATTCCATGATTCCTCTGATTTGCCAAATTATCGATGTTTTCAAGATGTATTTTCTTTATTAAACTAAAATATGTGAAATTGAGCCTACATTTCTACCAAAGACATTTCTGATATTTTAAATGTCACAGATTTCTTTTATGTTCCCTATCTTTTTCACTGTATTTTATTTTTACATTTACAAGTACATAGTATAGAGAACATTTGAAAGACTGTAGTCCCTTGCCCTTTACAGATGATATTAGATAAAATGGAAAATGCCTCAAAACTTCCAGCAATATGGCAGAGTGATAAGGAAAAGCAAATAGGCAGAGATGCTGGACAAAATCTAGAAATTTTTTCAACACAGCTGAACTTGAAAGAAAAGAAAGAAAATCCTGATACTGGAAATGAAGGGGAAACTGAACACCAGAGCACTAGGCAGAAGCTGATGCAACGGAGGCTCATGACAGTATCAGGTCCAGGGGTCTGAAGACTGGGTTTGGATGTCTATATAGGGACAGAGGATGTGTGTTTGAGTCTGCACGTTTAAGAAAGCTAGAATTAAGCCTCATAAATAAAGCTAGAGCCCCAAAAAGCTGTTCTAGAAATGCAAAGTAGATAATTCTTCCTCTCCTTATTGAAGAAGGTATAAAGAATATTGCTATCTGTGCATGGATGTTGTAAGAAAAAAAAAATAAAAGAGTTGCTTGTGAGAATACATTCAAAGCCATATATAGATTCAATGCAATCTCTATCAAAATTCCAATGGCATTTTTTCATAGAAATAGAAGAAAACAATCCTACAATTTGTATAGCACCAAAAAAGACTACAAATAGCCAAAGCAATACTGAGAAATAAGAACAAAGCTAGAGTTGTCATACTTCCTGATTTCAGACCTTATCACAAAGCTATAATAAACAAAATGGAATGGTACTGTCAACCAAAAAAGACACATAAGCCAATGGAATACAATTGAGAGCCCAGAAAAAAACAAAACAAAACATGGATATATAGTTAACTAATATTTGACAAGGGAGCCAAGAATACACAATGGGGAAAGGATAGTCTCTTCAATAAATGGTGCTGGGAAAACTAAATAGTCACATACAAAAGAATGAAGTTGGACCCTATCTTATATGACTCACAAAAATTAACTTGAAATGAATTAAAGAGAAATGTAAGATCTGATACCATAAAGCTCTTAGATGGAAACATAGGAGAAGAATCTCTTTGACATTGGTCTTGGCAATATTTTTTTGGATATGACATCAAAAGCGCAGATGACAAAAGCAAAAATACACAAGTGGGACCACATCAAACTAAAAAGCTTCTACACAGTAAAAGAAACATTCAACAAAATGAAAAGGCAGCCTACGGAATGGGAGAAAATATTCACAAATAGTATATCAAATAAGGGATTAATATCAAAAACATATAAAGACCTCATACAACTCAATAAGAAAACAAAGAATCTGATTAAAAATGGGCACAGGAATTGAATTCTGTCATTTTTCCAAGGAAGACATCCAAATGGCCAACAAGTACATGAAAAGATGCCCAATAACGCTAGTCACCAAAGAAATGGAAATCAAAAACCATAGTGAGGTATCACCTCACACCTGTTAGAATGGCTGTCATCAAGAAGATAAGAGACAGCGAGTGTTTGTGAGAATGAGACAAGGGAACCCTTATACACTCTTGCTAGGAATATAATTAGGTTCAGCTACTATGGAAAACAGTATGAAGGTTAATCAAAAAATTAAAAATAGAACTACCATATGATCCAGCAATTCCACTTCTGGGTATACATCCAAAAAAAAAAATGAAAACAGGATATCAAAGAGATATGGACTCCCATGTTTATTGCAGCATTATTCACAATGGACCTTGAGGGCATTATGCTAGGTGAGCTAAGTCACACAGAAAAGGTAAATACTGTATAATCTCACTTATATGTGGAATCTAAAAATGAGAACAGAAAGTAGAATGCTGGTTACCAGGGCCTGGAGGTAGGAGAATTGGAGAGATGTTGTTTGAAGGTACAAACAATAATACTGCATTGTAAACTTCAAAGTTGCTAAGAAACGAGATCTTAACTGTCCCCACCACGAAAAAAAAATGATAATTATGTGATGCAATAGACTTCAATCTTAGCTATCGCTATGGTAGTAAATGGATAAATCTATCAAATCAACATGTACCCCTTAAATGTACACAATGTTATATATAAATTACATCTCAATAAAAAATTATGAACAATGAGCTCTGAATTATCTGCACAATCCAAAAACCTCAAGCTGAGAAGTTAAGATAGAAAAATTAATTGAGATAAATGAAAACCACCATGCTCCAGTGGGGGAAAAGTCTGTTCCAAAATCCAGAACAACATAAGATTCTCCCTCCAACTCTCTGGACTCCCCCAAAAACATGAACTCACAACAAAAACTGAACACGATTATGGTTCTAGCATTATGGTAATCTTGCTAATGAGAAAACTCTCCTGCGACACAATGACTAGAAATGCTAAGCGAACTATAATAAACTTTAAGTGTATAATTCACACAGAAAAAGAGGGAAATCGCAGAAGGAAAAAATAAAAAGGTGGCCATAAACAAGAAGTAAAACTGTGATCTGAAGTTCCTACTTCCCAATGGAATGGAGATTGCCATCTCAGTATCAGGATTAGGTTTTAATATATAGAAACAGGGAAGGAACCTTTGGTTCCAAATGAGCAGGAAATTTGGAATCATGCCTTCTCAATAAACCCAAGAATTTTAAGAGTTATATCCTAATTTACTGGATTGTCTGTTGGCATGAATCACCTTAAAATTTTTATGCTCTGTCCAATACTGCAGTAGCTAGATGTCTAAGAACGACATTCCTGAGAATCCCCAGTAAATACTATTTTGGCTTAGATTTGGCCAATGTTATAGAATTACGAAAGAGTAGAGGATGAAAGAGACACTGAAGTTATTGTTCTTCCCCCGGTGGTCATGCACAGGTATGTAAGCTGCAGATGCGAAGTTCTGCAGAGGCCTCTTAGTGTAATACTATGAACCACCCTCGAAGATTGTACAGAAGCTGTGAGCCTCTGAGGTATCTTTTGAAGTGACTGACCTGGATTGTTGGACTAACTTCTTACTCTCCTGAAACTTAGTGGTGACACGAGCTATAACAGCTTTCCCTGAACTTCATACTTCAAAAACCTCCGATGGTTTATATTAGCACTTATTTCCATTATTCCTGCAAGAAATACCCAGGCTGAATCCTGACTGGCCGATTTAGTTAAAAGGTGGATAAGAAAAAATATCCTTCAAGTTCAGCAGGTAGACAACGAAAGAAGCTTTTCTCTTGGCCTAGGCTCTGGGTGGGGAAGAGTCTTCCATGAAAATTTGTCGTAATGGACTTGCTCCTCAAGCAGATGGTCTAGGAACCACGAGTCAAAGAATTAACATAAAAGTGATCATAAAGAAGTGAAGCTCTCAGTGTCTCTCAAAGAAGCATATGTAAACTTCCTCTGACCATATAGATCCTTACGCATATGACCCCAGTGAACTTGAGCTCACAACTCAAAATTAGGAAGCTCACAGGACAGTAATCCGTCATAAGTGGGAACCACACTTATCATCAGGTGTAATCATAGCAGGATTATACTCCCAAGAACTTTAGATAATAGAACCACTTGATTAAGATAAAATAAATATGTTTAAAATAATTAAAGACATAAAGAACGAAAGCCAAGACAACTATGAAAAAAATTGGCAGATCTGAAAGATAAAATAACCAATTGGACTTTTAAAAGGAAAAAAGTAGCCAAGAAAATTAAAAACACAAGTACTAATTTAAAAGCAGACTAGACAGTGCTCAAGAGAAAGCTAGGAAACTAGAAAATAGCTCTACAATGAAACGCAGAGTGTTAAAGCTATAGAAATAGAAAGAGAATTAAAAGACATAGAGGATAGAATGAGAAGAACCAATGTACATCTAATTGGATTTCTAAAAGGAGGAAATGTGAAAGTCAATTCTTTGGGCAATAATAGCTGAGATTATTCTATAATCAATAACGGAATTAATCCTCAGATTTCAGAAGCACACATGACCCAGGGAGAATTAAGAAAATTAACAAACAAACAAACAAAAACTCTGTAGACACAGAAAACAGTATGATGGTTACTGGAGAGAAAGCGTTTGGAGGGAGGGAGAAAAGGGTAAAGGGGGTCAAATGTTTGGGGATGGAAAGAGATTTGACTTTGGGCGGTGAACACACAATGCAATATATAGATGAAGTATTATAGAACTGTACACTTGAAACCTATATAATTTCATTAACCAATATCACCCCCCCCATAAATTTAATACAATTTTTAAAAAGAAAAAAATTAAAAGTACACCTAGACATATAATTGTGAAACTCCAGAACACGAAAGACAATGAAATAATTTCTGAAGCAACCAAGACAGGTCCTATGCTTTAGAAGATATATAATTTCATCCCATACAAGTTATTTAAGTTTTATCCATATCTGATGTCATAATTTGAGATGTCATGTTTTTACTCACTTTGTTTTATCATCCTTTAGTATTTTTGATGAGTCACTTTAAAGTCACTATTGGTGGGTGGCCTGTACCCCCTTAACACTCATCGTTCCCAAACCATTCTCAAAAGTTTCTGTTTTTGGTTGGGGGAGTTTGGGGGAATTGATACAGCTTTCAACCAATGACATAGGAAATATCCCAGATCCCTCTTCCCTCATTTCAGATCATTCTAATGCATGTAAACGATGGTGTGGAGTTCCACAGGGAAATTTGGCTTCGGAATCCCACAGTGGGAACTTGCTCTATAATGTACATTTAATTGGTTTCCATCCTTCCTTCTTTCCTTCCTCCCTCTCTCCTTTTCCCCTCCCTTCCTGCCTCCTCTCTCCTTTCCTTCCTGCCTCCCTTCCTCCCTTCTCCTCCCTTCCTTCCCTCTTTCCTTCCCTCCCTTTCTTTCCTTTTCCTTCCTTCCTTCCTTCCTTCCTTCCTTCCTTCCTTCCTTCCTTCCTTCCTTCCTCCCTCCCTCCCTTCCTTCCTTCCTTCCATTCCCCACTGGTGCTTCCTGGGATAATGTGTCACATAAACCATGTGCATTCACATCCTCGTGTCAGGGTCTGCTTTGGGGGAACCCAACTTAAGACAGACAAAAAATATGGCTTAGGTCCTACAATTCTAAATAAGAACACTTTCTTTTTGAAGAAAGAATATTGTTTTTCATTTTTAGACCTCTGAATTTTGAATTATCAAATGGTTTGGCCATATCTGTGCGAGACATACATGAGGCAAGCAAGAGAAAATTCACTGGGCCTCCTCTGGGCAGTTTCTTATCAAATCCTGAGTTTGAGTAAGGTCTGTAAAAGTCATACTCCTTTTATCTTTCTGAAAACTTAAATTTTGAAATAATAGATTTCCAGGAAGTTGAAAAATCATACAGAGAAGTTCCGTGTACTCTTCATCCAGCTTCTCACGATGGTAACATTTTATATAACTTATAGTATATATCGAAACCAGGAGATTGACAGTGGTACAGTGTACAGACATTACTCAGATTTTACCAGTTTTTGCATGCAGATTTTACCAGTCTTACTCGTTTGCATGTACATGTCTGTATGTGCACGTTCATGTGTAGTTGTATGCAATTTTATCACATGTATCTCATGTAACCACCACGACCAGGATACAGAACTGTTCCATTACCACAGAGGAGCTTCCTCGTGCTTCTACTTGAGAAGCACATCCACTCCCAGCCCTCCACCCCAGGCGACCACTAATCTGTTTTCCATCTCTATATTCTTTTATGCGTAACCTTCAGATTTATGTAAGAAGAAAAGTTTCAATCTCTTACAGAGCCAAAGCAGATTAACAGGCAGTTTTTCAATGTCAATGGGATTTTCAGCCTTGATTCTAAAGAAATTCACTGACACTTTTGATACAGTGGTGTTTCTAAGAGTGTCCTTTATAGGGGTACAAACAATCCTACTTCAAGGGAAATAAGCGTTCATTTCAAAATTGTGCTTTAAATATTTATGAAACTGATATGCCCGCTTTACCAGGTTGGGATACAAAATAAGGGTATTTCTTATGACTTTTTTATTTGTACTAACAGTCTCTTAGCCCTGATACCCCCTATCTTCAAGAATATGTTTCTTCTATCCATACAGTTCACTATGATGATGATTTTAAGAATTGTAGTGTTGGTTGGTTGGTTCAGGAGCCTCGCTGTAACTACTATTACCTTGAACAAAGAACATCGGAAATAGTGTGCTGCCGCTTTCGTCTCACTGTATTGCCTATAGTCGAATAGTGTGTATGGGGACAAGACCAGGCGCATACCACCACTGCAGGACTGGAAGCTTCTCTAGGTGCAGTTGGGAAAAACAAAGTCCCCACATACCCACAGGAATGTCTAGATCTAAAGGCATTCCAGCATTAGCCATGCCGTGGGAATGGGATTAGTCTGCCTTACAACCTTGGACAAGGACATAGCTTATCCGTGTTCGAGAACTGCCATTCTTAGCTTTCGTGCTGTCTCCAGGTAGAGCTGAATTCTACAACTGTGCTACCCCACCAGCAAAGTGGGGAGGGAGGGAGAGAAAGGAGATGCCAAGGTGGCTCTGCCCTCCCTCCGCAGTGCCAGGAGAAGCTTTCCCATAACCCCAGTAACTCATCATCTCCAGTCTTTTTAAGCCCCAATATCCTTGTCCGTAATCTTAACCCTAACCTACTCCAAAAAGGCTTGCTTACTCCTGCTTGAGCTGACTGGGCATTTTAATATTGCATGTCTTGGCAATAGGTGATCACAGTTTTAAAAAATATTTCATAAGATCTGGATTTTTCCATCTTATCCAGAATCACTTTATGTTAAAAAATAAACCAGTTTGAGAACAATCATCTGTAAAATTGATTCTAGGACTTTTAAAAATTATATAGTTCTATTATTGCTAGGAATAATTTCAATGAGCAATGATAATAAATGATCATTTATTCCCGTAGATACATTTCCTATGGAAAATCATCTAAGCAGAGGCTGAGTTCTGAAGCACCATTTACAGAGCCTAGTGATCCATGCTGTGTACCTCCCCTCTCTCTGCAACTGCTTGTACAGTTCTTGGCACCAGTGAAGAGCAAGACAAATATGGAGATCACATTCTAAGATGAGACAGGCAATAAACAAGTAATTTTACACAATGGTAAGAGTGAAGAAAACAAAAGGGAGTTATGGCATAGGGTGGCTAAGGTATGAATTCTTTTAGCTAGGAAAACCAGAGCAGACTCAAAAATCAGCCATAAAAAAATCCCAAGGAAGAGAGTGTATGCTTCAGTACAGCAGGGCTTTTCGTGTGCCTAGTTCACACATACTAGAACAGTGCCTGACACATAGAAGAAATATTTGTGAAATGAATTAATAAGGGTTTCAGGCAGGGGGAACAGCAGGTGCAAAGGCTCTGAGACAGAAAGAAGGTCAATATGGCTGCAAAAGAGTGAACAGAGAATCAAGGGAGGGGATTTTGGAGGTACATGTAGGGGGTCAACTTTTGCATTTTGCCTTTTATTCTATTTGTAATGTAAACATTTGGGCTTTTATCCTATTTGCAATGAGAACCTACTGGAGACTGTTGAGCAGTGGAGTGATTTAAGCAGATTTTTATTTTCAGTTCATCTACCCAGTTGTGAGGGCATGCACTGGGATAACTTGGCATGAAAAAGGTGGATGGGAAGCTGTGACTTGGAGGGCTTACCTGGGATCGGCCCTGTCATACAAGATTCTTTATGATGTGGGCATCCCCAGGACCCGTGGAGTTGGAGGATGCTCAAGGCATGAGTAGCCCAGAATCAGGAGTAAGGCTGGGATGTGTGTAGGTGACACCCAGCGGTGATTGCAGTGAAAGGAAATGAAAATACAAGAACAGAAAGGGGCTGAGAAAAATGCATTGTCGGATGATCAGTTGCAAGAGCAGGTAAAACAACTGTCCGCATTGGAAAACCGATCAGTCAGGAGCACCATGCTGGCAGAGCCTTTCTCGTGACAGTTAAAGAACCAAAATTTACTTTTGAATAGACTCTTGATGTCTGTTTTTGGTTCTGCCTTGACCTTCTTAGGAAAAAAAAATAGTACTTGTTGTTCAAAATGAGTATATTTCAGGAAAAAAATTAATACAATCAAAAAGGTTCTTCATTATATACCTTAAATACGTGATTTTTCACAAATGAATAAATACGTTCACATAAAGCAGCTCTGCTAGGAAATAAAGAGAAAAATTGACCAAAACATGATTTTGAAAATATAGTTTTGTAAAGTGGATTTTCACTATTTTCCAAATAGTAATATCTATTTCTGTTAGTATTTTATTTTGCTTTTTCTTCTAAGTCCAGGGTCTGCCTAGACAGATTCTATTATTTTTTTAATTTGTAGATGTGTAGAAAGTGCTACATTTATAAATGGAGAAAACCCAGCTGGAAGCCACACAGTTGTGATGATAGTTAAGCAGAAAACACAACCACTTTAAGGAAAGAGGCCAAATAAACAAACACGATTCGGTTATATTATTCTCATTTACCTCATATTTTCTTCAGTTTGGATAGGCTCATATAATAACCATCCTGTTCACTGTAGAATTAAAATCAGTTTTATTTAACCAACATTTATTGTATCTCTGTCCCTTATAATAGTGTCAATTTGGTAACATGCAAGCCTCCAGTAGGGTGACTCACTAGCAGGGAGTGGTATAGGGTGCGGGTGGCACACAGATTAGGTTGCGGAAATGGCTCCATCTCTTCTCCCTGGATGCAGACCCTTTGCCATGCAACTCTGTGGTGCCTCCTACTCTGACTGTGGGCCAGCCTAATGGAAGCAGGTGAAAGTGCAGTATACTCATTCTGACTCTGGGCCTTAAAGGGCCTTGAGTGTTTATGCTTGTCCTCTGATGCCTCCGTATTACTGTGGCCTGTGCCAGGTAGAATAATGTCCACCCAAAGATGTTGACGCCCTTAGCCCTGGAACCTGTGAATATGATACCTTACACAGTGAAGGAGACGTCACAGATATGATTATGTTAAGGACGTTGAGATGGGGAGATTATTCTGGATTACGTGGGTGGGCCTAACGTAATGACACGGTTCTTAAAAGCAGAAAACTTTTCCCACTCTGTCAGTGGGAAGTGTGAATGTGGAAGAATGGTCAGAGGGATGCTGACTTTGAAGATGGAGGGAGGGACCATGAACCAAAGAATATGGGAGACCTCTAGAATCTAGAAAATGCAAAGAAATGGATTCTCTCCTAGAGCCTCCAGAAAGGAACGCGGCCCTTCCAACATCTTGATTTTAAGCTCAGTGAGATCCGTGTCGGACCTCTGACCTCCAAAACCATAAAGTAAATTGCATTGTTTAAGCCACTAAGTTTGTGATAATTTATTACAGCAGTAATAGAAAATTATGCATGGCCACAGGTAACTGATTTAAGGAAAAATAGTTAATATATTTCCTCTCTCATGTGGTTTAAATAATCTCTTTTATATGGTCCAGTCCATATTACAGAGTACTCAGTCAATTCAAACTTCACCTTCCCATTAAGGCTGTTTTTCTGCTTCCCTTTCATCCCCAGTTGTGGTTGGATGGAGAAGCTCGCAGCACTTCCAGCATCAGGAGTGGGGAGGGCCTTCAGACGGTTTCTTTCATAGTGTTGGTCTAGTTCCTGGATGAGTACTGCTGTATCCTCTGGGATGTGCTTGCCGTAATCCTAGCACTGGTGCCCTTTGGCATCCACTGCTGAAGTTCATGGTTCGTGGACCTTGTGGTCTGTCTTCTCATTACAGACAGCCATCTCTCCTTGCTTCCTGGGTCCCGCCTTGATTCTCTCTGGCTCTGTGTACCCTTTAAGATTTGACTCACTCTTCTGTTTATCCACTCCCGGAGTGGCCTTTCCTGTATCCCTCAGATATTAGGTTCCCTTCTCCTCCACAGGACCTACCATGGCAAGTTGCCCGGTAGATCTGCAAGCTTCTGGTCCTTCCTTGGGTATGTGGAAACTGGGAAGGCAGTGGGAGAAGCACGACAGCTTGCAATGTTGGGCGAAGTTCCCTGAAAGTTAGCTTCAGTCTGATCCTGCAGGGGTGTAAGTTATGGTTTAGATTTTGTCTCAATTTGGAGGAAAGGAGCTAGGCTTTCAGACTCTGGTTATCGATCAGTCATTGGTTCAGCGTTGACAGGGAAAGAGGGAGCAAGGCATGTGGGGGACATCAACTGCGGACATTCTGGCGGTCCACAGTCCAGAACGCAGCTCCAGTTGCCGGTGGTGTGTCCTCCCAAGAGACCCGCAGGTGTGGGTATTAGAAACAAAGGCACAGAAATCGGAGGGGCATATGCTGAAATCGCAAAAGACCAGAAGGTATCTAGGTAGAGCACTGAGAGTGTTCACTACACGTGTCGACTAAACCAGTGGGAGTTCAGATGATGAGTAAAGAGTAAGCTTCCCCAACGTATTCTTACTGTTCCCTAAGGATTTTGTGAGAATCATTAATATCAGTTCAGGAACAGTCAATATACAATTGTGAGGCTGCTTCATCTCCATGTTACTTCCCCATATTTCTCCAGAGCTAAGCTTTCATCATCAAGCTCAAATACTTTTCAATTTAGGAATGTTAGTTTCCCAAATATGGCATCATCGGTCATGAGGGAAGACCAAGGACATCCCTCTCACTGACTCTTCCAATTGCTAGGCTCCTTCTGCCAGGCTTCTGAGGCCCTCTGTAATGTGATCCACTTTACCTTATCCAAATCTGCCCTCCCCACAACTCGACTTTCCAGCCTTCATACTCCTCTCTTGCCAGATTGACTCTCAACTGTCCACATCACAAAACACTCTCATATCTGCTTTGTTCCTTTTCCTGGCTGTTTCCACTGCCTGCATTCCTCCTTCCTCCTCTTTCATCTGTGCAAATTCCATTCACGGTTCGAAGTTCAGCCTAAGTCACTCCTGCCCGATCATTCCTGGACAACGCCAGGCCTCAGGGATATCACCTTTCTTTGAACTTTTATGAGTATTTAAGTTGTCCCTAGAGCACCTTACATGCCTTTGTGTTGGGCTTTATCCGTGCACCGTGAAAGTGTTCTATGAATCATGCTCAACTGCAGTGCTACAGTTTGGTTCAGTCCAGTTGTACTCAACCCTTTTAGAATGACCTGGAAAGGTTTACAAAACATTGATACCTGGATACTACCAAAACTAATTATACCAGAAGACCTGGAGGTGGAACTCCACACATCATTTTTAAGAACCCTGAGTAATACTCATGTACAGTTGGAGTTGAGAATTTGCTTTGAGATACAACTGAATAGAATCACCATTTTAAGTACTCGCCTCTAGAAAACAGATTCATATATTTTGACAATGGGAAATACCCAATGATGGAAAGAGCTTTTCATTAGCATATGATGGCATTTATGGTCACAGGACTCCCTATTCAGGAGGACTAAATTGTGTTCAGGTTTCACATGATGCCAAGATCAGCTAAAACTTCGCAGAGAACAGCAGTTGGTCTGAGCCATTTTACAACTATCCTACACAAGCCTGCATCATTCTCAGCTAAATAGAACAACAGAAAATAAGGCGTGAATGCCCATCTTTCTCCATAACTTCATATCCATGTGTTTGGCTTTTTAAGTCTCATTTTTGCTAACAGCTCATGGTGGCACTCCAGATATGATTTCTATCGTGTTCCCCTGAAGAAACTCTTTAGGAATTTCAAGCAGAAAGAAATTTAACATAGGAATTAGTTTCTTAGAGAACTATTGGAAAGGCTGGAGGGATCAAACAAAATCAAGAAGCCCTCTCTAGGCTGACTTCAAGATCATATGCCAACATGCCTGTAATGCAGAGACCAGTAAACGACTGTAGTGACAATGAAATCCAGCCAATGTCATACCTGCTGGGCCGTATTTTTATGCCCAAAGAACATAGAAAAGAATGGCCTCTATCTCCCTCCTGCCTCTCATAGCTCCTATGAGTAGATACAGTTGGCAGAACCTATGTCACATCTGGAACACTCGTGTCAAGGGAGTTTGGTAAATGTAGTTTTTAGATTTCCAGCCTTTTAGATATGTTGGTGGATATGGACGTTAAATGCCAAAAGTCAATACCTCACATACATTCATTCCCAGTCAAGCCCACGAGTCGACAACTTTAGAGCTGTTGGTGAAAAACAGCAGCGTTTCCTATCAATGTTGTTGCCTTCTATCTGGATTACGAAGATAAAAAAGACTCAGATCTTGAGACAGTAAGATCCTTTAGAGGAGTTCTTACTACATCTTAGACCCCGTTTGTGGCCCATAGCTCCTCGGAGGGTTTGCCTTATGTCAATCACTCCTGGATCCTTATTTAAATTAGGTGGACTCATGCTAGCTGTGTATACTTGGGCACATTGCTTAATCTCCTTGAGGAAATAAAAATAATGCATGAAAAGTTGGCATCCCTGATGGCAGCAGTTAAGCGCTGCTTTTACAAAGACATTTCAAAATTTAGGACAAATTTTAAACAGTAAAATGGTTCGATATGAGGAGCTTTGAAAGTTTTTAGTCTGTAATACATATGGAACACTTAGTTCATTTTTTATTGTTTAGACAGAAACAGTAGAATAAGATGACAGTTTGAAATGTCAGTGCTAATATATAATAATATACACTGAAAATTTAAGGTTGGCCCTTATCTGCTTGTCTTACATTTATTTCTGTTCAAGGTGAGATTTAAACATCAGTGGAAATTTTCTAATTAAGGGCGCTGTTACATTTTGGGCAAATTAATAACTTCTGTGAGCTTCAACCTCTACAAGTGTAAAGTAAGGAGCATCGCATATTTGTTAGGATTAAATAAAGGAAATGACTCTCAAATTTCTCCATTAATATACTCCAAATGGCAGAGAAATTCAAAACTTCTTTGAAGTCTTTTGTTTTAACAAGAAATGTCTAGTGAATTATACATATGAATTTATGTTATGTTCATTACAGTTTTATTATAGAAATATCTTGGATATTTTTCATCAAGTAAAATTGACATTTTAGGAGGATGTACCAGTTTTATCCTATGCTTTCCAGTAGATTCTACCTTGCTCTCTTGAGAATCAAGGTTATAGTTGGAAGTGTTTTGCTACTGTCTGAATGTAGGAGGCCCCTAATAACTCTTAGTTGGATTCTGACGACATTTTGAGATATAGAGAATTTAGAATATAAATATATAGAAGAATAGGTAGCAATTTCTAAATTTGGAGGGTTATTATTTTGTCTTGCTTTTGCAAATTTGCCAGAGATTTTCATTCTTTTGGATATGCTGAGGTATGCATGAGCCTGCCTTTTCCTGTCCCATCAGTTATAGTTACCCAGTGAGATCTTCTCTGCTCAGCAACTTAATTAAACCAGATCAAGATTGTTTTCATGACTTTATATTAGGAGCCTTATTCTCACCAGCTGGTGGCGTCCTGGAATGGTTCTACTTCTATGCTCGAAAGTCTCATATATGTAAAGCGTAGCCCAAGTACCACAAAGGTGTGCAAACTACTGCCCCCACCACACTGTCAATCAATATAGGACTGAGTTTACTCTCGGTTGCCACGAACGCACTTCAGGTCTTCCACTGCAGGAGAACTTTCCTGATCAACAGACTATTCTACTGAGGTGCATCATTGAGGCACAAAAAACTAATTTAGCTTGCAAACAGGCTGGTTCTTCTGTGCTCTCCCTACGCTAATCAGTCAGATATAGGGGGTTTGTATATTTGTCAGTCTTGGATAAACCTACTCAGAGTTTCTCAGTCTTTGCCTACTATGCTTCCATATCTTCATGACTTTGCTTCCCTCAACACGCAAAAGCTCATTCTTCCTTTGTACTTGGAAAAATCCTGCTCTTCACTTAGGACCAAATTCAAATGGCAAGTGTCTTTTAAGATTTCTGTCCCAAGGTACCTAGTGCTTCATCTATCTGCCTGTTTCTCTTTCCTTCCAACCAAGGTGTTCTAAGATCTGATATATATGCTATTTTAGCAGTTGTTACATCAAATTGTGGTTCTTACATGTTGTCTGTGTCCAATGCTGGCCTGTGAACTTCATAAGGAGGGAGAGTCCTGTCTTAGCTATTATGGCATTCCCAGTGCCTGCAAAGTGTGTTGATCAAATAATTATTTATGAATGAATAAATGAATGAATGAATGAATAGTAGCCTAGATCATAAACAAAAGCACAATCCAAA
>NW_011888862.1:3481199-3483690 GCF_000151845.1 Pteropus vampyrus
GATATAGGGGGTTTGTATATTTGTCAGTCTTGGATAAACCTACTCAGAGTTTCTCAGTCTTTGCCTACTATGCTTCCATATCTTCATGACTTTGCTTCCCTCAACACGCAAAAGCTCATTCTTCCTTTGTACTTGGAAAAATCCTGCTCTTCACTTAGGACCAAATTCAAATGGCAAGTGTCTTTTAAGATTTCTGTCCCAAGGTACCTAGTGCTTCATCTATCTGCCTGTTTCTCTTTCCTTCCAACCAAGGTGTTCTAAGATCTGATATATATGCTATTTTAGCAGTTGTTACATCAAATTGTGGTTCTTACATGTTGTCTGTGTCCAATGCTGGCCTGTGAACTTCATAAGGAGGGAGAGTCCTGTCTTAGCTATTATGGCATTCCCAGTGCCTGCAAAGTGTGTTGATCAAATAATTATTTATGAATGAATAAATGAATGAATGAATGAATAGTAGCCTAGATCATAAACAAAAGCACAATCCAAACGGTTGAAATGCATCAGCACCATTAAGTGTACTTTTCTTCCTTGTGAAAACAATATGAAGAACTGAGAGAAGTTTTTACATAAAAGTACTTCATTTGCAAATGAAACCGATAAGGCATTGGCTTAATACCTTAAATCTACTTTCCTAGGAGAGTTAGTTCTGAATAAAACACATGAGTAAGGTACTCCCCCCGCCATTACCCCACTTCTGTTATAAATTGTGCAGAAAGTAGAGTCTACATATTTGCAAGTCACTAATGTATAGCTTGAGTTTGTGAACTGGCATTGTGTCTATCCTGTCACTAAAGTATTTTGAAGTTAGTGGATTAATTAATGGTTAACAAGTATGTGACTGATGCACAAACTGCTTTATCCAATATTAAATTTAATATTTAATAATTATTTTGCGGGTTATTTATATGAGTAAAAGACAGTCTATAAAACTTCCTTTCTCAGGAAAATGTAAAACACTTCCATTTTTAATTTAGCACTGAGATTGCTGTTTCTTTGTTGTAGTAATTATGGGCTTTCCTGCCAGGGCCCCATTTTTGCTTCTACTTTACAACATGGTCATGGTTGAATAGCTTTAATCGGGTACTAATTAGTCCCAAATCTATAACTCACTTAAGTCTGGGTCACTGGTGGTTCTAATTCCTCCGTCCAAACAGGCATGGAAATTTTATAAAAGTTTGAACAAATGATCTCAATCCCTGATGAATAGTTTATAGAGAGATATTTCTGTATCCTGCCCAATAAACTGGTTATCATATTAAACTCATTTTTAGCAGCTTATATTCACTTAAGCATTGCTCCAGATGGTAGCTGTCAAAATGTTTCTTATAATTATCATCAGTAAACTTCTCCTGGGCCTTTAAAATTCATTGCAAATCACGTGTTGTCTATAATCATAATAAGATCGAAAATGTTATTAATATCCTGCTCAGTATTCTGGTACACCAGTTTCTGTAAAACTACATGGATCAACAGATCCAATTCTTTTCTCCCGTGCTGTCTCAAAGGCTATTAAATGGTAAATGTGACTATATCTAGATATTGGTAAAATCAAATACACAATGGAGACCAGACTTAGAATTCCCTGAGCAGACAAAATCATTTAAGTCACGTAAGCAAAAATAAATCTAGCTTATTTCATGAACGTAAGCGAAACTTAGGTTATTTCTTGTAAATGCCTCTGACAATCATAAAAGAAACGTCATTTTCCTAAAAAACGGTATGTGACAATTAATTTTAACCAATCCCTCGCCATCTGGTAACCCCCATTGTAATAATCAACCATTGTGAAGATTAAACAACTTCCTCATTTTCACTTAATAAGCCATCCTGTAACTTCACGCCTCTGAACTTTATATTGGTTTTTATTCTTGGGGGCTCCTAGTTTGCAAACTGTTTTTGTATGCGCAATAAACTCTTACTAAATACTATTTATTCATTTGGTGGTTTTAATTTCACTATTTCTGGGTTTTTGACAATATACAAATTACTTTGATCATGTTCATGGAGCTGACTAATCAACTCTAAAACAAAAAGACTCACCAAACCATTTTTTTAAGTCAAGCACATATACTGCTCTCTTCATATTAACGTATTCTATAAAATAATTGTTTGGATCGCACCATATTCCATTGAACTGGGTGTCTCACTTGTTGAATTAATCGGGTCTCTTTTGGTCACAAATGACAGAACCCCTATCTGAACTGGTTTATGGAGAGAAAAGAGGATTGAAATGGCACAGGGCATCTTAGTAACAAAACTCCAGAGGTATACTGAACAGTCCCAGGAATAAACGTGACTCACCGGAATGCTGCCTTAGTTTCTGTTTGTCATGCTCTTTGAAGAAAACAGGAAGGGCAAGTGAGAAGCAGGACAGGGCAGGGGAAGAAGCTAGACAGCTTAATTCCAAATTAAGTCCCAGCTTCAGCCTGACCCTGTAGGGGAGCTTTGAGGGTTAAATTATAACTCAGAGTTCGCTCCAAACTGGAGG
>NW_011888862.1:3483740-3526017 GCF_000151845.1 Pteropus vampyrus
AATGGAGACCAGACTTAGAATTCCCTGAGCAGACAAAATCATTTAAGTCACGTAAGCAAAAATAAATCTAGCTTATTTCATGAACGTAAGCGAAACTTAGGTTATTTCTTGTAAATGCCTCTGACAATCATAAAAGAAACGTCATTTTCCTAAAAAACGGTATGTGACAATTAATTTTAACCAATCCCTCGCCATCTGGAAACCCCCATTGTAATAATCAACCATTGTGAAGATTAAACAACTTCCTCATTTTCACTTAATAAGCCATCCTGTAACTTCACGCCTCTGAACTTTATATTGGTTTTTATTCTTGGGGGCTCCTAGTTTGCAAACTGTTTTTGTATGCACAATAAACTCTTACTAAATACTATTTATTCATTTGGTGGTTTTAATTTCACTATTTCTGGGTTTTTGACAATATACAAATTACTTTGATCATGTTCATGGAGCTGACTAATCAACTCTAAAACAAAAAGACTCACCAAACCATTTTTTTAAGTCAAGCACATATACTGCTCTCTTCATATTAACGTATTCTATAAAATAATTGTTTGGATCGCACCATATTCCATTGAACTGGGTGTCTCACTTGTTGAATTAATCGGGTCTCTTTTGGTCACAAATGACAGAACCCCTATCTGAACTGGTTTATGGAGAGAAAAGAGGATTGAAATGGCACAGGGCATCTTAGTAACAAAACTCCAGAGGTATACTGAACAGTCCCAGGAATAAACGTGACTCACCGGAATGCTGCCTTAGTTTCTGTTTGTCGTGCTCTTTGAAGAAAACAGGAAGGGCAAGTGAGAAGCAGGACAGGGCAGGGGAAGAAGCTAGACAGCTTAATTCCAAATTAAGTCCCAGCTTCAGCCTGACCCTGTAGGGGAGCTTTGAGGGTTAAATTATAACTCAGAGTTCGCTCCAAACTGGAGGCACGGGAGCTTGGTTTTCACATGCCTGCACCAGTCTGCCACTGACTAAGCCTCCAAGCTCCACGCTGGGGAAATGTAATCCCAGGCAATCCTAGCTCCACACATCAGAGCAAAGAGGCTCAGGTAGCCAGAAAGGATGGCATCTTAAGAGTCGCAGGTATGGCCCGTTAGAAGCCAAAGCATAGAGGAGCTCCAGTAATCCAAAAGCTGTCCTCCTAACAGAGTCACAGGTGTAGACCATTAGAACCCAAAGCACACAGAAGGTGGGGACGGCGAGTGCAGAAATGGTTAAGGGATTCCCAGAGGGATCTGCGTGAGATGCTGACAATGTCCACAATGAATGCTACTGAAATTATTTTTTGTCTTTTATCTCTTCCTATTAGCTTTCCCTTTCCCCCAGTAAAGCAGCTTCCTCCACGAGCCAGGGACCATGGCTGCCAATTGTTCTGAAGTATCACATCCTGTAGCTTTCAATACCAATTGGGAGGTTTGTACTCAGTGCCAACTAGCAAAGTCGTGAGGAAGAGCTTGCACTGTCCTGCTTTGGGTCCAGTGCCCACTTCTGGACCAATCAACTTAACTTTGGGAACAGCGTACTATAAAAACATGGTGCTCTACAAGAGCTACATGTGAAGTAAAAAAAGAAGCAGTTCCTAAGAGAAGAGCTGTGATGTTACCGGAAAAAAGTAAATATGTTGGGGAGACGAAAGAACACTTCATTGAAAGGTGGGTTTGTCATGGCCGGAGTCACGTGCCCATGTCCTGCAGACTTATCTGTGCTCTTCATAGTCATCATTTAGGTTTATGTCCTTACTACGGCTAGGGGCTGCAGGCGCCAGTGTTTGGCCATGAAAATAAAAAGGAAAGAAGAAATTGTAGATTTAAAAAAAAAAATCTCAAAAGAACACCCTGTTGAGATCGATATGAACATGAATTCATGATAATACAGAATGGATATTACGTGAACGTGAATTCATCATGTTCATTAATTTATGCTATTGGATGGACTTCCCTGTGAAATACAAAAGGGATTTCAAATGTATGAAATATACAGCTGGAGGGGAATTGGACCATTTAGACCATCTAAATTTATCTCCTAGCTGGAGTTTCTTTGTGAGGATACCGATGCTTAATAACTGTCTAATCTGACTAGAGCCCCACCACTACTATCTCAGAGGTGAGACATCTGCTTTTATTTCTCCAGTTTAAAAAAGATGCCATCTTTGCTCATTTAACACCCTTTCAACCTATATCCCCACTTCTGTTTATCAAGTCTTTTTAGCAGCACACGCTCCGATATTAGCACAGCCTCGCATGCATATTTCAGTGTGCTGAGGGACAGAGTTGCTATCAGGCATCAGCAGCTGCTGTTTATTGGTGATAAATGAGTTTTGTTCCATTGAGAGCAATTTCCCTGATTTTTACTCTATTATCTAGGTAGAGATGGAGGATATAATATATCCTTAAAGCAGTATTCACACAGTTATCCAGTTAATGAGGCATTGAGGGGAGGGGTTGTGAAGAGAGAGACACGCACACAAAGAGGGAGAGAGACAGACAGACAGAGGGTGGGGAAGCAAAGAGAGACACATATGCACAGAGACGGTGAGACAGAAAGAGACGGAGAGACGGAGAGAAGCAAGGAAGCAAAGAGAGACACACATGCACACACAGGTGGAGAGGGAGGGAGGAAGAGGGAGGGAGGAAGAGGGAGGGAGGGAGGGAGAGAGAGAGAGGAAGCAAAGAGAGACACATATGCACAGAAACAGAGACAGGGAGAGACAGAGAGAGGCAAAGAAATAAAGAGAGACACACATGCACACACAGGTAGAGAGAGAGAGATGAAGGGAGAGGGAGAGAGCACAAAGCAGAGGCAGAATCTGAAACTACCATGGATCCTCCACCATGAATCTATCTACTGTGCTATAATTTGTAAGGAAATATTATCTGACAGGGCAAGGTGGCGAACCATTCGTATCCATGACGAATGCGTTTCCAGGGTTGTATTTCATAGTAAGATGGGTGCTTCTGTTGCTGTTTGGCGTTGGTTTCCTTGGTATTGACAGCAGAGACTTCGTTCAGTGAGTAAATTCAAACCTACATGTTGGCAGAGGCACTGCTGTGTTTACCTCTGTGGAACATTTAATCGAGTGAATTAAGTGGAAACAGTTCATCAGCCTCGGCATTCAGATCCACTGTGTGCAGGGCAAAGAAGCTTAACCTGTTGAAGGAATAAGTTTAGGGAAGATGGAGTAGTTTGAAAACTGGCTGCTAGGAGTTGCTTCAGGATCTTAGGGCTCATTTAAGGAATAGCCCTAGTTCAGATCAATTTGACAAATGTTTCTTGAACGTATACCATGTGCCAGATCTCATGCTACATGCTAGAGATTCCAAGGCAAATCATTGCTCCCACTCTGAGCAATGTATATAGATTATTTCAAAGTCATCGTGGTGCATACTGTGGAGGAACTGTACTCACGATGCTATAGAAATACAAAAGAGAGTTAGCTCATGCCTCCTGGGCAGTGAGTGTGGGCCAGGAATATTTATAGTTCAAAATATAGCAAAGATGGGGAGGTTGACTAGTCGGGATGGGCTACGTGGAGACCACAAATCCAATATCTGAGTTGCCCGGCCTGAAGGATGGACCCTGTATGGTTATCCTTAGTTATTATCCTTAATGCTGGTCCACAATGGCTGTCCTGATGATGGCCAAGATAATGCTTATCCTTAATGGTCATCCTAATGCTGGTTAACATAATGTTTATCCTGAATACATAGTAGTTTGCCTTAATGCTGGTCAATGTAGTGCATATCTTTATCGTTATCCTAAATGCTAGTCAAAAATGGTTATCCCTAATGGTTATTCTTAGTGGTGGTGAATAATGGTGATCACTAACACTGGTCAACGATGGTTATCCTTAATATCTGTCCTTAATTATTATAGTTAATGCTGGTCAACAACCATTGATGGCTTCTTCTACTTTCTGGTCATGATAGGTATGCACTTCCTGGCCCCCTTATTAAATGGGTGGTCTCGTGTGAGTAGTTCTGGCCAAGGCATTGTGATTAGAAGAGATGTATGTCACTTTTCAACCAGAGGAGCATTTCATTTCTGTGTTGAGAGTCTCCAGAGCCCTTTCTCTCTAGGAATAGAGGGAAATACCAGCAACATCTGAGGTGGCAGTTGCTCTATTAGCATGAATTTATTCTAAGCCACTGAGATTTGAGTGTTAATTTGTTCCTGCTTCAGAACATAACCTATCTCAACTGATCTGGAGACAATGACTTTCAGCCCCAGTTGCACAGTGGACTCGCCATGGGTTAGCTCTGAAAAGATGCGAATATCCATGTTTCACTGTAACTCATTTGGAGCAGAATCCACAGGTCTGAGTCATGGATATCATTAATTTTTAAATTGATTTTTAATGAAATTTAAAACTAAAATAATGAATGACCAGAATGTAATTTTCACAAGGCCAAGGGCATTGTCTTGGTTAGTTACTGCTCTATACCCAGTGCTTGTAATAGTGTCTGGCACATAGCAGACACTAAATAAATATTTGTTAAATACATGAATAAGTGGATAAATGAATAAATACAATCACGTTTAGTTTATTTAATTTTCCTACACCTTCTTCCTATGCCAAGTACTCAGACCAAACCCCTTATCTGGGTCCTCTTCTGAAAGGATGCTTTGCCTTGGTTGCTTTGCCGACCCAGCAATTCTACTTCTGGGTATTTATAGAAAGAAAACTAAAACACTAATTTCAAAAGATATATGCGCTCCTATGTTCATTGCAGCATTATTTACAATAGCCAAGATATGGAAGCAACACAAGTGTCCATTGACAGACGAATGGATAAAGAAGATATGGTACACATATACAATGGAATATCAGCAGCCATAAAGAAGAATGGAATCTTATAATTTGCAACAACATAGATGGACCCTGTGGGTATTATACTAAGTGAAATAAGTCAAACAGAGAAAGACAAATACCATGTGATTTCACTTTCACGTGGAATCTAAAAAACAAAATAAGTGAACAAACAAAACAGAAATTAATTCATAGATACAGGGAACAAATTGATGGCTGCATGATGGGAGAGGGTTTAGGGGTTGAGTGAAAAAGGTGGAGGGATTAAGAAGTACAAATTGGTAGTTACAAAATTAGTCACGGGGATGTAAAGTATGCCATAGGGAATACAGTCAGTAATATTGTAATAACGAAGTACGGGATCGGATGGGTACTAGACTAATTGGAGGTATCACTTTGTAAGTTATATAAAAGTCTAACCACTACATGTACACCTGAAACTAATATAATATTGTATGTCATCTGTAATTGAAAAATAAATTCAAAATAAATTTAAAAAGTAAATAAACGGATGGGAAAAGTTAAATAAATTAAGAGTTTCTAAATTCACACATCCATTATATTCTGGAGCATTTCACCATAACTGTTCGTTATGAATTTTAAGCAATGCTCCTAACAAGACTAATGCCTGAAGTGTCAAACATAATCAAACATTGCCTAGTTGCACAACCCTGCTAAACACTTACAGAAAAAGCTGCAGGTGCAGTTCTATTAGAGAATGGTGAGTGATCATGAATTTTCCACCAGAAATATAAATGCATAAATCTGGCCCCAGCCAATCATTTCTTTCATTCCAGGAAAGAATATTGTGCTTTGAACCAAGTTAGGAAATCTAAATAAAATCATTGGTTTTAAGATCTTTCCTAAAACCTTTATTTTTAGCCATTTAATGTGGTGGTTGTATTAATATATATTTTTTATTTTTTAAATATTATTTTTCTGAATCAATTGTAAACTTATTGAGAGAGAGAATAATAAACTTCTTGTAAGGAAGAAAAAATTGGCTTTGTCACCTAAAACAATGCTTCGAATAAAGGTTATGTTTATTAACTCTTTGTTGAGCTGATCATCTTAAATTGAATTAAATAATCGAAAACAGTTAAACGTGCATGCAACTTTGATTATACATTATCTATTATAAAATAGAGTCTCATTAAATCAGGTCATTTTTTTCTTGTAGCATGGACTTCTTTAGCAGTCTGGTGAAATCTATGTCCCCCTTCTCAGAATTAATGTTTTTAAATGAATAGATACAACAAAATGCATAGAATTTGGTGGTATCGAGCTCATGGAGGCCTTGAATTCTGTCCACGGGTCCCCACCCCCGGGCTGCAGACCCCCGGGCTGCAGACTGGTACCTGTCCGTGGCCTGTCAGGAACCGGGCCACACAGCAGGCGGTGAGCAGCGGGCAAGCGAGTAAAGTTTCATCTGTATCTGCAGCCGCGCCAGCACCAGCATCACCGCCTCAGCTCCACCTCAGATCATCAGGCATCAGATTCTCACAGGAGCATCGGTCACTGGTGCCAAAGAGGTTGGGGACCTCTGCCCTAGTCCGTGAACTCCAGGTTATAAATCCCTGTACTGGGGGCATGAAAATCTAATAAAATGTATAAATCATAATTTATAAATAACTGTTGCCACCATGTGCACACATTCCATGGAAAATTCTATGTGATTTACTTGTGATAAAAATCTTAGTAGACTCAGCTTTTCTAAAACTGTCAACACTATTAGTAACTTTATGTTATGAAACATACATGTTTTGATGTAAGTAAATGAGAGTATAACTAATGAATAAATGATTTGCATAGGTTTTTATGGGAAAAGTAAAATTCGCCATGGATATTCTTCCTCAAAGACACATTTAGTCTTTCTACATGTCACATACAAAATAAACCACAAAGACGTATTTATAACTACTGATACATAAATGATAGTTTTATTATATTGGGTTTCTATTTGTCTATGTGTTTGAAAAGATTCCTTGGTAATTTAATGGATATATTGTTATGACCCAAACTGAAAACTGATAATAGTTTTAACCCATGATCGCTAGTTTAAGTTAGTTATTATTTACAGTATAGGGCACGATATACATATGGCTATATACGGGTACATGCACACACAGAGGCAGACACACATCGGAGGCAATGCTGCATAATGAAATGAAAGTGGGGTTAGAAATCAGATGGATGTGGCTTTGAATCCTGTCTCTTCCTACTTTTGTGGCCACAGGGACCTCCCTTTCTCCTTTCTTTCCTCTTACGCTTGATTCAGAAATATTCTTGCTATGTCTACCTGGGTGTACTGTGAGTAAACAAACTTATGTGAAACCTGTCTCTCTAAGCCTCAATTTCTTCGTATTTAAAAGAGGGAGCATTTTATCTATTTAATAAGATTTAGATGAGGACCATGATGAGATACTACATGAGAAACATTTTACAGAATTCCTGACACAGAATAGGCACTCTCTAATTTCATCAAGTATCTAACAGGCTCTATGAATGCTCGAGGGTCTTCAAGGAAAACCTCTATGAAAAAAGAGTCATTAATAGGAGATTGGATACAACATGAAATGAAATGGCTTTCCTTAAGACTTTGGCATCCTTTGAATGCAAAAGAGCTCAAGGCCTATTCATCCTACCCAATACCCGCATCCTTGCTACAGCTGGTGAAGCTCACTAGAATTAAGAAGGTGTGACTGACACTGATTTAAAATAATGAAGGCCAATGTAAATAATACATATCAGAAATACAAGTATAGACCAGTGGTCTCCAAACTTAAGCATGAATCACCTGGAAGACCACAGATTACTGGGCCACATCCCCAGAGTTTCTGATTTTGCCCAAGAATTTATATTTGTAACAAGTCCTAGGTGGTACTATCTGCTTTTCCACGCTTTGAGTTTTAGACTTTGCCACAATAAAGACAGTAGTGTAGCAGAATATCTATTGGAGTCCAGAGACTGTTGTAGTTTGCCAATGGACAATAGAGCATCACTTGAGAGCTCGCATTTTAAAAGAGATGAAGAAATGCCAGAA
Source organism: Pteropus vampyrus (assembly GCF_000151845.1). Classification (NCBI taxonomy): domain Eukaryota; kingdom Metazoa; phylum Chordata; class Mammalia; order Chiroptera; family Pteropodidae; genus Pteropus; species Pteropus vampyrus. Next base: position 3,491,594 of record NW_011888862.1, read on the forward strand.
GAAAGTATGGTAGAAGAATGGCCCCCCAAAATGTCCATATCCTAATCTCTGTAACCTTATAAAAGGGTCTTTGCAAATGTGATTAAGGACTTTGTAATGGGGATATTGTCATCGATCACTTGGGTGGGTCCATAATTATAAAGGTTCTTATGAGGGAAAGAAGAAAACGGGAGAGTCAGAAATAGTGAAGGTGTGATGACAGAAGCAGATGAGGAGAAGGGGATGTGACAATGGAAGAAGAGGCTGGAGTGATATGAGGAAGGGGCCATGACCTAAGGAACCTCCAGACACCGGAAAAGTAAAGGAAATGCGGCCCTGTCAACACCTTCTTTTAGCTCAATGGAACCCATTTCATATTTCTGATCCCTAAAACTTTGAGATAATAAATTTGTGTCATTTTAAGCCACTAAGTTTGTGGTAATTTGTTACAGCATCAATAGGAAACAAATACAGCAAGTAAGAGACAATCTAGATTGTTACCCAATTTACCCAAGTGAGAGATTTTTATCGATGCCTCAGAGTGCAATTATTTATTTTTTCCTTTATGGAAGTTGGTAAAACAGTTCTAAAAATAAACTTTCTAAGCTATTTATGAGTCTGTAGGTATAGTATCAACCACCACTCTATTCAACAGTACCTCTCAAGATCTCTTTGTCTTTATTTTACTCCATCCACTTCTGCACCAAGTCAGCTGATTCTAGACTTTTGATTAATGTGTAGTCATATAAGTCTCAATGTAAAATCAGGTCTGGTCTGATTCACCAATAGGAATGTCAGATGTGTTGTTCTTATTACTCCCAAATGATTAAGATAAATAAAACCCAAGTGGATTGTGTATAGTCAGTCAAAGAAATTGCATACACTGTTCTCAATTAAGTTCACAGAGACTTCTCTATCCATTCTCAAACACAGATTGTACAGATCGCTGTGAAAACTTAAAAAAACATAAATATATACACACATACTTCTTAAAGATCATCTCTCTGATCATCATTTGGCCAATTATGATATATCTGGACACCTGGACCAGTGAAGTGGATGTTTTCATAATTTTTGTGTGGTATCCACATCCTTTATATTTACAAACATTGGTAGGTATTCTCTTCTTTTATCAAATGCAAAATCTTACAATTCACAGTTATAAAACAGATGAATTAAGACATTGCCTCAATGCCAAGATATATGCCCCCCAATATTTTGATGGTTTTGAAATAATTATATACAATCAATGTGATACTCTATTTTTCTCCCCCAAAGTTGTTATTGACTTAGTAGTATTTTTTACAATTCGTGGTATTCTAGGTAAACAAAAATACAAGAGCATTTTTTTTAGCTTGGCAAAAAGATTTATAATAATTTTTTAAACATGCATTCAGAATTTCCTGTGAACATTTAGGATCAACCTAAACTAATAAATATATGTATGGATTTTTAATATTTGTAGCAAAGATACACTACGAACATTTGAAAGCTTTCCCGGGTCATAGAAGAGTTGAAGACTGGAGGTCTTTACTTCAGGGGTGACTGCTGATCTAGAATGACAAATGTGCCTGCGGTCAAGAGCAGAAATTGGAATCTGAGTGAATTCTTTACGGAGACAAGATTTTTCTTTACAGGGTGGGAAAGAATTCTCATGTAAAGCAGAAGAGAGAATATATATGATTTTTTATTTACTGTGTATCGATTCTTTAGATTTCTTTCTGTGAGGATCCATAAGAACAAATGACCTCATTAATTTCTGTGAGTCAGCAATCTTCACATGGTGTATAGCCTCACCAACAATTGAGAATAAATTAGAATTATCCAAATTCCTCAGACTAAACTTCGGTGGGGATAAAGAGTGGGGTTTAGTGCTTTTAACATTAAGATACCGAGGACATGACTTCGGTTGAGCTCTAGCAATTAATGTGAGGCAGTGTAGTATAAGGTTTTCTAACCTCTCATTTGACACCAGCTGCCATTGTGTCTATTTTGAGAATGAGAGTAAATCAACATCATCAATTCATTTTATCATTATTTGTTCAAGTGTGGCTGATAGTCTATGTAAATTGATTTAATATTCCCTATTTGGAGTCTCTTTCTAATGCAGTGCAGAGACAAGTTCTCATTTGGTATTGTGAGGAAGAGAAAAAGAAAATTCACAGGCGAGTTGGTGATTCCTTTAATTTAGAGATCAGGTCAATTTCACCATTGCTTTGTCATTTATTTCTCTTAGAATAGTACTGTAGGCCAATAAACAATTTATATTAGATGAATGTTTGTTGACAGAATGGGTACCATAAAAACATATTTGATAGAACTATTCCTCATTGGAGATTTATCCATGCACATATATTTGTTATAGATATGCATTTGCCTGAGGGGCTAATGAAGGCAAGACTGTATATGTGAATTCGGATTTTGAAAAATTATATTTTGCTTCTCATATTTTTCTTCGAATGACTTTAGAATTATTTTCTATTACATGAACGACAGTTCTAAAGTTTCATTCCTTGCCTTTGGTGATGTGCATGCCTCCTTTTCGGGAGACCTATATTTTCTTTCTATTTCCAAATTTCCTGTCTTTATTGGTAAATCTATTACAGATCCATTCTGACACAAAGACCTTTACATTTTCCACTGTAATGTCAGCATCAACACCTAGCCCTTAATATCTCTTGGTTGCCAAGATTTTAAGAACCATAATCAACTAGATGCATGCATTGTTGATGTTTACATGCAACAGATGGCTAGGCTGGAGGACGTAGATAAATTTAGCTTCTGTTGAACATGTATGAGTAATATACTGGAAGAAAAAAATGTGTAGAAAAAAATAACTTGAATTCTCCTATATTTTGAGAGTTTTGTAAACTCAGCTTTGGGGAACTGTATCTTTTAATAAAATTGAAGTTCCTTGAAGGTAGAAGTCTGACGTATGTCTGCCTTGGTGAAGAACTGCCACGAACAAAGGGAAGCTGTAGGCTTCGGATTCTGTGGCAGGACCCTTGGCTAATCACGGACTCTCAGGGAATAGGCAAGTAGCGGATCTTAAAGGACAAGAACTATCTATCATTCATTGTAGAATAAGTGTTACAGGTTCTCAATAAATGATTGCTGGTAGATGAATGCGTGAAAGGCTGAATAAATGACTGCTAAGGATAATTAGCAAAGGCTAGTAAAGTCACAGTTTCCAAAATCCTTTCATATAAATTTTAGTTGAATTTCATGACAAATCCATGTGGCAGAAATGACTGTCCTCATTTTATAGCCATGAAAGTCAGAGTTCGGAAAGGTACCATGACTTGTCCAAAACCCTTAGCTAGTAAATGGCGAAGGCAGAATTTAACCAGAACTTCTGGCTCCAGATTCCCTATTCCTTTGGTTACACTCTGCCATGTCCAATAATTTTGTGTTCAGCCTGAACTTGGGTGTCTAGGAGGATAATGGAAGACTGTCTAGTGGGCTGGATATTTGCAGAACTGCAAATTTCCTTGAAGGTCTAACCCAGGTCTTCTTTTATTTAAGGCTTATGAGGGAGGACGGCCAGTGGTCCCTGACCTTGGAGAACTCCACTGACCCCTCTAATGGCAGCTGCTTCCAGCATAGCAACCAGAAGCTATTCATTTATTTAGCTTTACTGAGGTATATATAATTAAAAAATAAAATTGTTAGATATTTAAAATATATAATGTGATAATTTGATAGACGTATACATTGTGAAAGGATCGCCCCCTTTAATTTAATTAATATGTCCATCATCTCACATATTCACTTTTTTGTAGTGAGAACGCTTAAATTCTACTCTTTTAGAAAATTTCAATTATACGAAACAGTGTTATCAACTATAGTCACCATGTTATACATTAGATCCTCAGACCGTTTTCACCTTATAACTGAAAGCATGTACACCCCTATTTCTCCCATCCCTTCTTTTTTAAGGCTGAATAATATTCCATTATATATCACATATTCTCTATCCATTCATCTGTCAACAGACAGATTAGGTTGTTCCCACACCTACTCTATTGTGAATAATAATGCAATGAACACGGCAGTGTAGATATCTCTTCAAGATCCTGCTTCATTTCCTTTGGATAAATACCCAAAAGTGGGATTGCTGGATCTTATGGTAGTTCTATTTTTAACTTATTGAGAAACCTCCATACTGTTTCCATAGCAGCTGCATCAATTTATATTCTCACCAATAGTACATTCTCACCAACACTTGTTATCTCTTGCTTTTTGTCGACAGGTGTGAGGTGATAGCTCATTGTGGTTTTGATTTGCATTTCCCTAATGATTAGTGATGTTGAACATCTTTTCATGTACTTGTTGGCTGCTTGGATGTCTTCTTTAGAAAAATATCTATTTGGTCTGTCCTCCCACTGTATTTTGGTGCAAAAGTTTCCTATCACTTTTTCACATGCTACTAAACTTTTCTCCTGGAAATTTCAATCCGCTAAATTAGATTTAACCTATTGTAATTTCCAGGTCCTCATTGCCAACGATGAACTGGAATTACACTGACTATTTCTTACTTCCTACTTCAAACAGCTAGAAGAGAAAGAGAAATATTTTCTCATTATTTTTCATCACCCTGTAGTAGAGCAAGTCTTTACAATCAGTAAACCTCAAGGTGTGGGCAATAAAGTTTAGTGCTCAGGCCTCCCTGTTTATGGTCCTGTGGATGACGTCACTGTCAAAGTCCTGTGAATACCATATGCTCTTTTCCCAAGTACCTAAGTTAAAAAATGGTTCTATTCAGGGTCTACCCACAGAAAAAGAATGTTTATCACTATCAAAATCTTTTAGCGATTTAGCATTTAGCAATGTGAGGTGATGCTCAGGGTTGAACAAAGTGATTCTGAGGTTGTATAAAGAAAACCTGTACAGGAAAAGACCCTGGAAAAATACGTGAACCAGGATATCTGTATTTTACACCCAGCTATGGATTAAGTTGCTATGTGACTTCTAGCAAGTCACTCTCCTTTTCTAAACCTCAGTTGCTTCAACTGTAAAATAAGCAGGTTAGAAATGAGGATTCCAAAGCCCCTTGTAGGACTGAAAAGATATGTTAAATTATTTTCATCTTTTTCTGCTCCTCAAAATGACTTTCTCTTTCTCTTACATATTAATATTCTTTTGCAATTATTCTCCCTTTTCTCTTCTAGGAAGACTCCCTTCTTCTCAACACATGTATATTACTGGACCATAAAATTGGTTAATCCAATAGACCAGGGGTCAGCAAACTACAGCCTGCAGGTGAAATACAGCAGCCATCTGTTTTTGTAAATAAAGTTTTACTGGAGCATAGCTACACCCATTAATTTATGTATTGAATATGGCTGTTTTCATGCCACAACAGCATAGCTGAATAGCTGTCATAGAAACCGTATGGTTCACAAAGCCTGAAATATTTACTGTCTGACCTTTTACAGAAGATGACTGTGGATCCCCAGTAGAGACCAAAGTTTGAGCATGGAGAAAAGCATATCTAACCTAATACCTTCCTCAGGGATGATGTCAGGCCATTCATCAGTACTGGATGGATATAGCTATATTATCCTTTTACTGAAACTACCATTAAAACTCATTATTTTCCATCTCTTCCGCAAAGATATGAATGACTGCCAAGGAGCTTTTTGATGTCAATCGTCTCCCCTTGATTTTGTCCATTATTGCTTTCCTACAAAAACATAAGGTTACTTTGGCATTTTCAATGAATTGCAGCTCATCCTATTGACTCACAGTGACCATATCTTCCTTTTCCTAAACCGGAGAATTAACAGAGAGGCAAACAGAAGCATATTAAGTGGCTTTACTGGTCAAAGATACCTACAAATCTGTGAAAGAGCTATGGTTTAGAAGCTGCCATATTTGCCCAGGAAGGCAGGTTAGATGGCACATTATCGCTTTGTGAGAGCAATAGTGGGCTAGAGGCCCTATTTTAGGTATGCATCTCTTTCCATCCTTGTGGCTGATAGATCCCCAGCTATAGACCAGAGCAGTATAGATGGGGCAGATTTCTCCCTCAGTGCTTCAGCTAACCAGGACATGAACTGGCCTTCACGTCCATGTCTCTCCCACGTCAGTGAGCAGGTGGCCCTTCCTCCCTCTTATTGTACCCCTCCTTACTGTGAATCTGGGATGCTAAAACATAAAGTGGACTGCTTTGCAAATTCCTTTATGCAGCCATATCAGGACTGTAAATGCCTGGTGGCCCTAGGCTTTAAACTTCAAACAAGAGCTTCAAAGCAAGAGTTCTTTTTTTGAGGGTTCAGGGCCATAGATTCCTAAAAGGTGCTGAATATATTACAATTATTATGACTATTAAACAAGATTTTTTTAGAGGGTAATATGCCTTAGGTGATCTTAGATGCTTTATTAACTCAGGTTTCTAAGATAAACACCTATTTCAGAAGACTGAGGTGGGCAGATCCTAATGGATTTTGAGGGTTCAGGCTGTTAGGGTGATACTTCACTCTGAATCTGACTTCATGAATTCACTAGTTTAATGCTTATATACTTCCAGGGAGTGCAGGTCTTGACTAACTCTAGGCAGGTAGAGCCATATCTCTGGAAAGTGAAAAATGATTTCAACCACCTTCCCAGCTTGACCATAAACATCAAAAGGGCAGGGGCCACACAGGCCAAGTTTTCCCGTGTTTAGCACCATTTCTGAAACACGGTGGTTCCTTAATGAATATGCTTATTGACTTTAAATTGTCCTGAAAACCTGACTGCAAAGTGAGAAGCTTTACTTATTTTATTATTATTTTTTTTAGGCGAGGCATTCCTTTGTTGACTTCACAGATTGCAAGGACTTTGTCAGTTTACAATCCCTTATTTTTTTTTTTTTTAATTTTTATGCCTACAGCACCTGGTCTTCCTAGGTGGTCTCCCACCCAAGTACTAACCAGGCCCGACCCTGCTTAGCTTCTGAGATCAGACAAGATCGGGCTTGTTCAGGGTTAGCATGGCTGTAGATGCAAAGTGAGAAGCTTTATATGAAAAAATGTTTGCATTAAGATTAACGGAAACAAATTTTGCTGCACCCCATTCCAACCTGAGACCCCCTAATTAATTTCTTCCAGGTAGAAAAGGATTTCAACTGGACAATGAAAATAGGCTTCTGTAAGTAATAACAACTTGGAAGAAAATAAAATATAATTAAAGCTTCTTACACTTAAAAAAGGCAAAGAGGAGTCTTGAGAGTGTCTGGGAGTGGTGAAGAAGGTATACCAGGGAAGTCATTCTTTGTAAGGTATATTTTTATCTCTGCCCAGTTTTGTCCATTATTTTTTCAACCTTTTGGGAGATTATGGTTATTCTGCATTCAAACTGACCTTAAAAATATTATAGCACAGAAAATCACTTATTGGTCAAAGTAAAGACTAATTTTTGAGAGGAGTTTGAAATGTGAAAAACATACACACAACAGCTTGAATATCATAAACAATTGGTTACTGGGTATATGAACTCAAAGCAAAGCATCTGCATTCATTCCAATAAGTCACAAGATTCAAATACGTTCCGTATGATTTTTTCTGACTGGGAAACTCTCTTTTTGAGTAAATTGTGCAATGTATCTTTTTCTGAAATGGTAATGTTGATATATTATTACTTTAGTGTATTTTTACTTAGCGCTTTTTGAGGCGCAAACAAAAAAAAAAAGGGATCATCTCAAAAGTAGAATAACTTTCTGAGAACTCTTAGGAAGATAACCATTAACCGACAGTCACTGGGTGAAGTAAGTCTGTATTTGACGATTGACTGATGGATTTAATCCTGATTCTGAGCAACTAGAAGCTCTAAATTGATTTGGATGGTGCTGACCTCTGCTGATGAACTTACATCGCTCTGTCAAAAACTTACTAAGTTTGATTTTGTTGGAACAAAGCCTGAAACCAGTTGATCTGCTGCTCGAAGAGGGAAATGAGGGCACGGTAGGAAGAAGAGCTAGCTCCAAAGACCCCCACAGCCTAGTCTTTCCCCCCTCAGGTCCCATCTGTCTACCCAGATGCCTTTCTCCTTACTTCCTTGCACCCCTGTGATTCATATAGCATTTTTAGTTTCGAAAGTCTGAAAAATGGTTTGAAAAGGCAACTTGAATTTCAAATCTTAGTTTAGAAATATTTTTTAAAAAATCTTTGTTAGTAAAAAATGCACTCAACTCTTCAATTAGAATTTAAAGGTAGATACTCTCGTAGGACTTTTAGTCTATCTCTATTTTTACTTAACATAATAATTACTTGTTTAAGTATCTGTCCTCCTAGAGTAAACGTGACTCCTGGTGGGAGAGACCTTATTCTTTTTCATTGCATTATCTCTTATGCTTCACATATACGAGCACTCAAGTCTCTTGAAAATCTGAATGCAATAGAAGACACTCAGAGAGACTGAAAGAAAGGCTATTGTAAAAATCTCCCACATATTCGCTCATCAAGTTATTTACTTATATCATGTTGATTTCCCAAAGAAGAATCCCAAGGATGTGGCCAGTATCCTAGATTATCTGGTTGAGGTGCATGTTAAAATTAATGTTAAGTTTCCAGTTTTAATCATAGCCCACTGTCTGAAGTATCATGACTCTAAGATACATGTCATAGTTGTGGTTATCTGTATTCTATCTAATGCAATATTTTGCAATCTCTGCATTCATTTCTATATATATGTACTTTGAAAATCTCCCTGAAACCTCATGTTGGATATATTTGATTTTAGGATCCCTTATCTTTGCTTTGGGTGCTTATAGCTCTTCCTGGGACTCTGGGACATTTGTCATTTGGGATTATTCTTTAAACACAGCATGCAATAAATTGACCTTCAGTTTTTGATTTTTCTGTAGCACTGAGATCAACTCAATTGTATCACTTGCTTCAACTTTTACCAACTTATTTTTCATCCTATAATATGGGAATTGGATATTCAATGTAGTAACATAAAAATTTTAGGAATCTGAAACGGGTAATATGCTAATCCCAAGATACACATTCTTAAATGTTATTTGGATATTTGGAAGTTGTAGGACATGTCCAGTGTTCACGTCAGTTTTGTTTTTAATTTTAAAAAGTTATTTTTTTACGCAAATAGTAATGGATTATATGAACAGACACACCATGGAGAATCTGAATTTATAACAGTAGTCTTCAAAAAACAAAGATATGCTGTTATCTAAAGAAAAATGAAACAACTTTTGATATTTAGAAAGAAGATAGAATTCCAGAGATTGCTTTCCTCATCAAAAGAGAACTAATAAGAACTGATGACTGAGACAGGTGGTAGAATCAGCTAGACCAACCATCCAATCATACGAACTGACACGAAGTATTTGAATGTACTTTTCAGGTTGAAAACATGGGCTCTGAAACCCATCAAAATAAATTTTACAGATGGTTTTACAAAATGTCATCATGTAGGATGCAGATCATTTTCTGCACTCTTTCAATACATATTTTTTAATTCCATTTTTTAAAACTTAGAGCTTTCTTTTAGCTCATAACTCTACTAACCAGAGGTATAAAAATAAATCTATCTTATGTATTCCATGATAGTACCTGAGAAACATACTCACTCACTCTTTCCCCCTCATTAGAAAGCATGTATATTTAGAAAATTGCATTTTAAAGTATTTTGATATTGTAATGTTTTAACAACAGGTTTAGGGATGCTCTTTCCTGGGCGAGGAGGTAAATGAGAATGTATTGGTTATACGTTAACTTTGCTGATATGACATACACCATCATACTTCCCTGTAAATAGGGCACGATAACATTCCTGACCGGTCTCATATGCTACCAGGGAGAAGGTTATGTGTTGAGCATAGAAGGATCAAATAACCCACCAAGTCACATAGTAGTTACCACCCAAATGTACCTGGGCATTAGGCACAGCCTGTTCCTGTCCCACCCAGACACAGGCAGGCAGGCTAATTCCCTAGACAAGAGATGGAAATGGATTCCCAAGGGACTATGCAAATTCTCAACACGTATCACCCTGAGAAAAGAGTATTAATATACCCTTTCACAGGGACTCAAGAGACATTTAGTGAGTTGCTCGAGGTTGCTCTATCAGCAGAGAATGGAACTAGGACTCCAACCTAGTGCGTCCATTACACTGCACATGCCTAATGGCACTGATGTACTGGCAGATGTTAACAACTGGGTCTCCAAGGGAAAATGAAAAAGTATGATGTCAGTGTGCAGAATTGGGAACTGATGCACAATAGCGCATTGCTGTGTAGCATTCCTACCATACAGAAATAACAGACACAAATTGCTTCAAGCACATTAATAATAGTAAAACAGGCAGTGATGAGTTTGCCTACTATTTTTTGTTTTTCATAATTTATTTCATTGCAAGTTTGTATAATTTAATGTTTAACAATCGCTATGTTTAACCACTGGCTTGCAAAATTTTTGAAAATTTAACAATCAGCTCTCATGAGCCAGTACACGCTGGCTCTAGCACACTATTCTCTGATATTTGCATGAAGACCAGAGGTAATGAATATCAGCATGTTAAAGTTTTCATGTTAAGTCTATAATCATTTGTTGCTTATCTATTTCTGTGCCTGCAATAGGAATACTTAGATTAAAAAAAAAAAAAAGGAGGAGAATGTGAGCTTCTTTTTGAAACTCTGTGAAGGGGAAAATTTGGAAAACTGAGCCAGACTTTGAAGCCAGGGCTGGAGAGAGGAACTAGACAGGAACTTGGAGCCACCTCCAAATTAGAAAGGAGGATTAGAGCCTGAAGCAACAAGCAAGAAGGCCTTGTGCTCCTGGACGGATTCCCAGAAGTATTTTTCTCATTGCTGATCACCAACGTGTTTTTCCTAGACAACTCAGATATATATGCTGTTTTTATTTTAGTGCTATAAATTGCTACAGGCCTATTAAAACTTCACTTCCTCTTTTCCCACTTCCCTAGATGACTCAGAATTTTTAATTTCCATGATGTAAGATCATTTGAGCTTCATTTCTGGATGGCAACCAACTCTTCTCTCTAGCATACAACTCTTTCCTGATACGAGTTCTGTATTTTCAGCTGCCTGTAAGAACATCTCCACCAGGGCGACACTAAACTTCAATTTGGCCTCAACGACCTCATCAGACACTACCCAAACAAGCTGAGCCTGCCTGACTTTCTGGCTTCCGTTAGTGGGCCCAGTGTTCACCTAGTCATCACACTTACAACTTCTGAATCATATTTGTCTTTTCTCTTTTACCTCAGTGGCCAAGTCTAATCAACTCTGTCATTAAAAGGCCTTCCTAAATACATCTCTTCCTTTGTAAGGAATGTCTCCCTTCTTTCTTTTATTTATTTTTTTTTCAGCTTTATTGAGATATAACATTGTTTAAGTTTAAGGTATATAACATGTTGATTTGATGCATTTATATACTGTGAAGTGATTACCACCCAAGCATTAGCTAACACCTCCATCACATCACATAATTTTTTTTTTGTGCCGAGAACATTTAAGATTTATCCTCTTAGCAACTTTCAAGTATACAATATGGTATAATAACTATAATCACTATGCCGTGCATTAGATCCCCAGAACTTACTCATTTTATAACTGGTAGTTTGTACCCTTTGACCAATATCTTCTCATTTTCCCCACCACTCAGCCCCTGGCAACCACCAATCTACTCCCTGTTTCTATGAGTCTGACTTTTTTAGATTCCACATGTGAGATGGTACGTAGTCGTCTTTCTCTGTCTGACTGCTCTCACTTAGCACAATGACCTCTTTCTATGGAACTCTTCCTTTCTATGCAACTGCACCATACTAATTCTATCTAACAAGGCCTTTCGTGCCTTATAATAGGACACTGCAAAAATCTCCCCTCTGGCCACTTTGCTCTGATTCCTTCAATCTTCTCATTCATGTCCAGTTTATCTCCCTCAAGTATTTACCTAAAATGTGTCATTGCCTCCTGAATCTAGCCCAGATGCCTTCTTCAGGGTCCACAGTCTTACTTTCTAGCTCTCTTTCCCACGACTCCAATCTCTACCCTACATTAGTCAAAATCATTGTTTAGTGAGTATGCCCTTCCCTTACCTAACTCACAATTTTTACCCATTCTATGATTTCTGCCTGGAATTAACTTTTCACTAATTATATTACTTTTTTCTTAACCCCAGCTTTCCATCCAGATTCCATCCTTCCTCTCTGCAAAGCTCCATAGAATCATTTTGTTCTTCTATGGTACCCAGCACCTTCATCGTCTATAAGCCATTTGGGTAATTGTTTTGTCCTTCCTACTAGAAAAGAAAGACCATGTCTAACATTTACTTTGTATTTTTGCAGTGCTTAGAATAGAGATATTTGCTGGCTTATTGAGATGGGCAGCCAGCTGCATTTTAGAGTTTCTTCCAGACTGACAATATTAGGGCTGTGAGGGAAAAAAAAAAAATTCTGTGGAATGTTAATTGCCAAGGTGGGATAAATCAACGATAACAACAATGCAACAATATTAATAGTTGTAGTTTATAAGTGTCTGCTCTGTTGTCGGACACTTGCTAGGGATATATATCTATATTCTGATCCCAAATATGCAGCAAGGGATGCATTATATATGAATAAACCTCACCTCAAAGAAGCTAAGTGACCTTTGTTAAAATTTTTACTCAGGACGCTCTTTAATCGAAGCTTGTATTATTTAGTATGTCTTTGGGAAGGAGGGCAGTACTATGCAGAAATACTTGAGAATAGGAGGATGACCCCACCACACTCTCTGTGCCCTCTGCCAATCCTCTGTCAATTCTTCTAGACAAACATTTAAAATTCGCCTAAAGTTTACACCCACATATCACTCGATTTCAAGAATGGTACACTCCTGACCTCCTGCTATTCAAGGTCCGAAACCTGTTGGGGGTGCCTAAGGCTGGTTCTTCCAGCTTGATCCTTTGCACATCCTCTTTCATATATACATAGTATTGACATCACCTCAGAGAAAGGTTATTATACTCAGAAATGTGATAAAAGATTAATGTTAAATGCCAAGAGATATGTAAATATCAAGTATAATAAAATCGAGGAAACCTATATGTGAAAATTTCTACTGTAGTGAAGAACACAGATAAATACCTATAAGTAAAATTCCAAAGTGTGACACTAAAGGGTATCCCTTAAGGGGAATTTTTACAGGATATTAGAACATTGGATAACCAGCTTCTGGGCTAGAAGAGAGAGCAGTGGCTCAAATGACAGCACTTTCCAATGTTGGCTACTGAGTAGAATGATTGAACTTTTGCTCAAGGGGTTTTGAGATCATGTAGGAGTTGAAAACTCTAAATCTTATATTTATGTGCCTTTTACTTTATAAACAGTATAACATAGAAGAGAAAGGGCTTTGAGATCAGGCAGGATTTGATTCCCGGTTCTACCCATTGCTAGCTAGGTGTTCTGGGGCAAGTCATATAGCCTCTTTGAACCTGAGTTTCTTCATGAATAAAATGAAGTTAACACAACCTACCTCAAGGCACTGTTGCCAAATAGTGAAACATGCGACCGCCGTCTATGGATGTGTAGCTTAGTGGCTTAAAAAAAGCAATCACTATTGTTAGTTACAAGTCTAAGGTTAGTTGAATGGTTCTATTGAGCTGGACCAGGCCTGGCTGATGCTGGCTGGTTCACTCGTGCATCTGCCAACAGCTAGCAGGTCAGTTGGGGCAGGCTAGTTTAGGATGACCCAACTCACATGTGTGCTGGCTGGCCAGCGGTTGGCTGGAGTGAGCACTGACCCGGCCACATGCTTCTTGTCATCCATCGTGCTGGCTTGAGCTTATTTACATGTAGGCTGAGGAGGGTTTCTAGGGAGCTCACCAGAGGAAGTGACGATGCCAGCCCAGATTCAAGGGTAGGAGAAATCGATCTCACCTCTTGATGGGAGGAGTTGCAAAGTCATATCATAAAGGGATGAGGATAAAGGAATGAGTGGAAATTGTGGACATTTTTGTAGTCAATCACATGACCATTTTGAGAAATTGGTACTCGATTTCTAAAATTGAGTACATGCATTCCTTTTGACCCAATAACAGCATTCTTAGGTACATACCTAAAAGATACATTCATATGACCTCGAAGTATATGTACTGTAATATTCATAACAGCATCATTCATAATAGCCCCAAACTGCAAGCTGCCCAAATGCCCATTAGCTTGCTTATTTAGAATAGATAAACACATTGTGGTATTTTCACACCGTGGATTAATATATGCAATGAAAAGTAACAAACTACAACTACGTGCAAAGATATGGGCATCTCATAAGCATAACGCTGAAAGAAAAAAGCCAGACTCACTGAAGTACGTATTTTCTAGTTCCTTTTACATAAACTTCATAAACTTCAAAAATAGCCAAAATCAATCTGTTCTATTAGAAATCAGGATAGTGGTTACTTTTGAGTTAAAGGGGGTTAGGAATGGTCACAAGGTGGAAGGGGGTCCTCAGGGTGCTGGTCATGTTCTGTTTCTTGATCTGGGTGCTGTCTACACAGATGTGTATTCAGTTTGTGAAAATTCACTGAACTGTACTCTCATGAGTTAAGTACTCTTTTGTATGCATGTTTTACATTAACTAAAACATTTATAAAAGATAGCATATTTAAAAGTACCTATTTATAGCAGGCCCTCAAATATTTATCTTTCTCCTTCACATTTCTCAAAGAGACTGTATGGTAACAATTTCCATTGTTATGTGTTTAGCATGAAACAATTGTTTAAGTGAATGTAAACAGGGCACCCAAAGATAACTAAAACAATGGGCACATTAAAATCTTGTGCTTTTATAATACCCATCCTGCTTGAGATGTGATGCTGGCATTCAAAGGGCTGAATCTGGTGCAATGGTTGGATCGTACACCGTCAGGACAGAGTGTCTCAGCTATCTTCAATCTTTTTTCTACCTGTTCAGATCAGCCAACTCAAGGTTATATCCAATTTTCAGGCTAATATTCTTATTTCCACTCCCCTTTTTTCCGACTCAAAAAATATATTGGAATGTAAGAAATCAAGCATAACTGTACTGCAGAGATAACTGTGTATCCTGTCTAATTTATAGCAGAGGGGAAAATCATTCCAAACTCTGGAGATACAATGGTGAACTAGACAGATTATATCCCCATTCTAAAGGAACTTTACATCAGGATAACCAATGTATTATGACAGTAAATTAATAACTGCTAAATCAGAGCATGGCACTAATATAGAGTGTTAACGTGGATAGTGTTTTGTTGTGACAAAAATTATCACCCAAATTTAGAGGCATAAAACAACGAAGGTTTGTTTTTTGCTTTTGCTACAGATTCATTGAGAGTTGGCTGGGAATTTTGTTCTATTTTATCCTCAAACTGGGACCAATGTTGATCTGGAACACTGACTATCATCATGGTACAGGGATATGAAACATGACAAAGCATACACTTGCTCTTAAAGCTTCCACCTGAAAGTGACACACATCATTGCTGCTCACATATTGATGGCCAAAGCTAGTCATGTGGCCACACCTAACTTTAGATGAGTAGTAAAGTTTAAAACTATCATTTAGTCAGCGAGAGAACCAGACTATTGGGGAACAACCTTAATGACTACTAAATGTTGTCATTTTGCTGGTCTTAAAAAGCTTTCTTTCATCCTTGGTCACAGAGTATATCATTACCTATACCCTACCTACCCAAAATGTATCTTGATAATCACAAGAAAGAATGACCGAGAACTTAAACATCAATTAGCATAAATCTACCCTAGTATTATTCGTAAGATGTTAGAGCTGGAAGAGACCTCTTTTAGCATCTAGTTCAACCCCATAATGTTAAGGTTAAAGAAACTGTAACTCAGAGGTGACTTGCTTCAGGCGAAGAGCTGTTTACGGTAAAACCAGAAATTGAATCGAGTTTAATGCCTTTAATTCCGAGTGTTAACTTTGTATATAAAGGAAAGAAACCACATATTGCAATAGTATTTCAAGCATTAATAATTTTGGTCAATATTCGGTCTTTGTTCATTCAATAAATATTTATTCAGCACTAATATAGACAATGAACTAGATACTGTAGAAAATAAAAGATGAAATAGCCACAGTATCCACACTCAAAGAGATAGAGTCTGGTGGAATCAATAGAATCAACCAAGTAACAGGATAAGTATAATGAGAGTTATAAAGGAAATAGCAAACATCATTTTTGCCCTCTACAAGATTAACTGTTCATGACAACTGATCAAGAATTGATATGCCCCTCTACTGGTATTTACCCCAAAGACTCGAAAACCCATATCCGAAAAGATATTTGCACATTGATGTTCATAGCAGCACTATTCACAGTGGCCAGGACACGGAAGCAACTGAAGTGTCCTATGATAGATGACTGGCTAAAGAAGCTGTGGTACATACATACAGTGGAATATTACTCAGCCATTAGAAGAGATGAAATACTGCCCTTTGCGACAACATGGATGGACTTCAAGATAATCATGCTAAGAGAAATAAGCCAGTCAGAAAAAGTTGAAAATCACATGATATCACTTATATGTGGGATATAAACCTAAAAGCAACAAACGAATAGGACAAACAAACAGACTCGTGGACATGGATAATAGACTAGCAGAGGATAGGTGGCGGGGGAGGAGGGAGATAAATGGGGTAAAGGGGGTCAAATATGTGGTGATAGAAGGAAATCTAACTATGAGAGAGAAACACACGATGCAATATATATATGCCTTACTGTTAAATTGCACACCTGAAACTTACTGCATTTCGTTAACCAATGTCACCAAAAAAAAAAAAAAATTAAAAAAAAAGAATTTATGTGTAACAGTCAACCGATCTTTGACAAGAGTGCCAAGAATATACAACGGGGAAAGGATACAAATGGTGCTGGGAAAACTGGATAACCACGTGCAAAAGAATGATGGTGAAGCTTTATCTTACACCATACACAACAATCAACTTAACATGGACTAAAGACTTAAACAAAAGTCCTGAAATGTAAAACCCTAGAAGAAAACATAGAGGAAAATCTTCATGACATTTGTCTTGGCAATGATTTCATGGACATGATGCCAAAAGTGCAGGCAAGAAAAACAAAAATAAACAAATGGGACCACATCAAACTAAAAAGCTTCTGCGCAGCAAAGAAAACAGAGTAAAATGGCAACCTACAGAATAAAAGAAAATATTTGCAAATCATATGTTTGATAGGGGATTAATTCTCAAAATATATAAGGAATTCCTACATTTCTCCAAACAGACCTACGAACAGCCAATAGGTATGTTATTATGATTATTATTAATTTATATTTTTTAAATGATCAATTTCACTAATCATCAAGGAAATGCAAATCAAAACCACAATGAGACATCACCTCACATCTGTCAGGATGGCCATACATATATATACACATATATGTATGTATACTTGTGCTGACGAGGATATGTAGAAATCGAAACTCTTGGACACTGTTGGTGGGAATGCAAAATAATGCAGCTGTATGGAGTGTCCTCAAAAGATTAAAACTCGAACTACCATATGATCCAGCAATTTCACTTCTGGGTATTTATCCAAAAGAATTGAAATCGGAATCTTAAAGAAATATTAGCATTCATATGTTCCTTGCAGCATTATTCACAATAGCTAAAACATAAAAACAACTTAAATGTCTATCGACAAATGAATGGATAAAGAAAATGTGCTATTTACATACAATGGAATACTATTCGGCCTTAAAAAAGAAAGAAGTTCTGAAATATGCAACAACAGGGACGAACCTTGAGAACATTTTGCTAAGTGAAATCAGCCAGTCACAGAAAAACAAATATTGCACCATTCTGCTTATAAAAGGTATTTTAAAAGATCAAATGCATAGAATCAAACCGGTGAAATGGTGGTTGCCAGGGCCTGTGAGAGGAGGAGATGTGGAGTTACTAATCCATGGGCCTAAAGCTTCAGTGAAGCAAGATAAGTAAGTTGTAGAGATCTGTTGTGCAACACTGTGCCTGCTGTCAACAATAGGTGTGGGGAGGATCCTGCTGTTAATAGTAGGTAGGGGGAAGATGAAGGGGCAAAAGGGGGTCAAATATATGGCGGTGGAAGGAGATTTTGGGTGGCGAGCACACAGTAGAGTACACAGATGTTGTATTATAAAGTTGTATACGTAAAATTTATGGAATGTTATTAACCAATGTTACCCCAATAAATTTAATTGAAAAAAATGTTGAGAGAGGGTAGATTTCATGCTAAGTGTTCTTACCACGATAAAGTAAACTTTAAAAATAGAGTCAATAAGCAATTAAATATAGAAATACTAGCTAATATCAATTGATTCCTTTCTGTGTACCACACTCTTTTGAGGGCTTCCTAGGTCCATTTCATTTTTTTCTGACTGATTTAGAAATAACTGGAATTTTTATTTATTGATCTTCTGTCCATTTATTCAGGTCTTCTTCTATGCCATTCTATGACATTTTGTAAATTTATTAAAAAATGGCTTGCACATGAATTACTAAATTTATTCCTAGGCATCTTCCAGTATTTTCTTGTTATTGATTGAAACAGTTATATATACTCTCTAATTGGGTATTATTGATGTATAGGAGATACGCTGATTTTGCTTTGGTGAATCTTGCTGAATTCTCTAATAATGACATGTTGATTATTTTTGATTTTTCAAGATGATCATATTATCTACAAATTAGGAGCAGTTATCTCTTCCTTTCTAATCCTCATACCTCTTTTATTCCCCTTTTCTAGTACCATTTCATTGGCTAGGGCCGCCATTAAATGTTCAGTGATAGTGAAGAGAACAGAAGACCTAGTCATTTTCTTGACGTTAGTGGGTAATTCTTACAGTTTTAGCATTAAATATTATGTACTATATAGGCTTTTAAAATATTGTTTTTGATGTTAATGAAGGTCCTCTTTCAAATGTCCTAAGAATTTTATCTTCAATAGATGTTGAATGTTGTCAAGTGTTTTCTTTTTGTTTCTACCGATAGTCAAACGACTTTTCTCTTGTAAATTATTATGTGATAGATGACATTAATATATTTTTGATTTTTTAATCAATCTTGTATTCCTGAGTATAAACAAACTACTAAATCTGATGTATTAATTTTAAAAACTACTGTTAGATTTTATTTACTAATATTTTATTTAGAATTCTTTTTTAAAAATCTATGTTTATCTGTAATTCACTGTCCTTATATTGGTTTTTGATATTAAGATCATATTAACTTTTTAAATGAGTTCGACAGCTTTCTCTTCTTACTAGTATCCAAAACAGTACATGCATGTATACATTAATGCTTGAAAAATTTTTAGGGTCCAGTCCATTGACCAGATGTCAATCACTGTCCACATATAAGTAAATGCAAGGGAGTCTGGGAAACAGAGTCCAGCTGTGTGCTCAGTTAGAAAATAACATAGATATTGATTAGCACTAGTTGTCTACTATACTAATTTGTATTATTCTAGAAATTTTCCATTGCATCTACATTTTTATAGTTTTCAGCATAAATTTATTCATTGAATTCTTTATGATTTTTATAAATCTCTATTATATCTTTGGTTATGTGGTTATAATAGTGTTTATTAGCATAATCTTTATCCATTTCTTAGTCTTACTAGAGCCTTATTTTGTTAACTTCTTTTATAAAGCTAGGTTTTGTTTTGTTGTATCTTTCTATCGTTTATTTTGCTCTCTGAATTTCTGGGCTTCGCTATTCCTTTTATTTTCTTGCGTTTACTCTATTGTTTATTTTCTAGTTTCTTGAGCTCTTCTGTTGATTTTGAATCCTCTGTGCTTCAAAAAGTTTTGTTTTCTTTTCAAAAATCTCGCCACACTCTTTTCCCTATACGTACCACCGGTGGTGCTACAGAAAGCTCCCAGTCTTCCATAACAGGGATTTATCCCTGGCTAACACAAGGCATATACTAGCAAGGCATATACTAGCAAGCAAGTGAATCCTAGACCAGCTTACTGCATACTAATCCCAGATATTTATCAATACAGATAGCTAAAATAGTAAAATTAAACCGGAAACTACAAGTAACCCAAAGCATCAATCTTAATTATATCATACAGTTCTTTTTATTATATTCAACAGGAATATTATCCAAGGCACTCAGTTTCAGCCTATTATTTCTACTTGTATCTCAATTGCGCACCTGTATCTTAAATACATTTTGGTTCCTTTGTCTCTAAGTTGTGCATATAATGTGTTCACATCCACAGACATCCAGAAGAAGGGTTTACATTATTTTGCCCAAAGCAAAGGACACAAAAACAACACACTCAAGAACAACTCCACTTGTATAGAAATATACAACGAATGTACTAAATCATTACTTAGAGAAGAAGGCAGGACAATTGAGAGGTGGAGCACAAATGCAGAATTAGTCTTGAAGGGCTTCTTGGATAAGAGAAAAACTGGAAGACAAGAATGTGTGCTCTGGCAAAGCGTACAGAGGAATGAGATCCTAGTCTGCAGTGGCAGCGGAGACCATGGTCATATTCACATCTGTATTTATCCATAGAGGTCTTGAATCGTAGGAAATTCCCTGAGTGTTACTTGTGGTTGGTAAAAAAAAAAAAAAAAAAAGAGAAGTGAGGAATGGGAAATATCTGTGTGGTCAACTCTGAAACAGCTTGTAAGGTTAACAGACATGGTCAGAAGTTTGACATTACAGAATTGGAGGGAGACCGGAAGAGAATCTAGGAGTAGTAGAGTCCAGCCACTATTTCACAAGTTAGGAAACTGAGGCTTATATATAAAAAAGCGTGGTTCTCGTGGTACTTGGAATATACCGATTAAAATGAATAATTATAGGGGAATTCAGGCCTTTTGGACCATTCCGTGGTTATAATAATTTTTTATACGTCCGGATTTGATGTATTTGGGGAAGCTTGCTCTAGGTCAGGAGTTGGCAAATGACGACCTATAGATTAAATACAGCCAGACTCCTGTTTTTGTAAATAAATTTTTATTGGAAGACAGCCATGTCCATACATATTGTCTCTGGCTGCTTTCACCTATGATGGCAGTTTAATAGTGGCAGAGATCGCATGGCCCACAAAGACTGAAATAGATCTTTAGAGAAAGGGTTTCTTGACCCTGCTCTAGATACTTGTGTTACCTAAGGTACCTTGTATTCCACAGCCAATCTAGGGGGCTTGTAGTTTTTACTTTTCCAGAGCTAAAATTCATTTGACAATTGATTATAATTTAAAGAGTGACACCACGTGTTAATTTTAAGACAGAAAGGCACTGATGTGAAATCTAAGAGCCCCTGAAGTAACTCAGCAAGAAAATATTCTTTCATGGATTGGGGCTTGTGGGTTTTCCTCTGGGCGAGAGAGATGGATGTTGGGAAATGAGCTGCACCAGGAAAAGTCATTATGAAAGTAATTTCCCGCAGTCCTGTAACATTTAGAGTTCATTTCCTCAAGAGCTGCATTGCCTCAGTGCATCTTTAGCGGCTGCTCATTCAGCCAGATCGCCCTTTCGGAAGGCAATGGAATTTGCCCTTCTTAACACGATCCTCAGCGGCTGGGCAAGTGGAGCCGGCAATGGGTGAGGGCTCGCTGGAAGCTTACCATGGAACCCAGTGGCAGGAATATTGAGTGGAGGAGAGGGGACAGGGAGCTCAAGACAACGGCCAGTTTAAAATGCCACCTCATTAGTAGCAATTAGCACTCAGTCATGCCTGGGAGACTGTCCGCATAAAGCAGGTCAAATCAATTACTGTCTGCCTCTACGACAAAGGAGGAGGCCGGTGCAGATTGCTCTGGCTAGTTCTGGGCTTTTGTGTCTGAAGCCAGGAATGGATCTGATTACACTTTAAAACCTTTTCCCCAGAGGGGGGCGTCCCTCTTTTCTTGTTCTCTGTGTGCACAAAGAAATATAGCTACTGTCAAAAAAGGCCCGTTAGTGTCTTTGAGGTTTTGGTTGCAGGAGAACTGGGGCAAACTTCAAGGATGCTGGAAACTTTGTGACTTTGTGAATGAATGCAGGGACCTGGAGGGGTTTGCTTATGGTGAGAGAGATTGAAAGAGAATGAAGTTCGCACGTGACATGGATGCTAATTCCTCTCACTGCCATATATAAACCAGCTCTAAAGAAAAATCCAAGAATTGATCGTGTCCCTGCTAATGGCTAAGCTGGTGACAGCGTTTTTGTCTTTTTAGGAGGTGATGAAGAAGGGTCAGCCAAGGTGCTTTATAAGCTTCTGGGAAAAAAGCAATGTAAGCACCGGACAGGGCCTTGGTGCGGGTTCTTAACAGCTGGGGAACGTGCCCAGCGGCACTTTCTCTCCTCCTGCACAGCTGGAGCCCAGAGAACAGCAAAGCAGATTCCTTGGGAAAGAGTTGGAGATTTCGGCTTTTTCTGTAGCATTTTGTGTCAATAATGACGGTTCAGATAATTTTCATTTGATGTTCGCAATAAAAGTACTCTCAATTAATATTGCTTTGCCTTTATGTGGTTCATTTTTTTTTTTTTCTGATGCTAAACACACTTTACAAATGTCAGGGGTCGCTTTGTTTTTTTTAGTGCGGCTACATGCTGGATAATATGAGGCTTCTCTTTGACAGCCCTCTTTCATCAATGGAAAACCCTCCAAGCGCCGCCCGGGTCCTCTCAGAGGCGTGTCATCGGCTATAATCAGAAGGATGGGTTGCGGGACAATGTTAACGGCGGTGCGACCCTAAGGCACGGCTGGGGTTCTGTACTTGATCCCTCAGTCTCATTGCCCTAAACCTCCTGCCAAAACAACATACTGTCCCACAACAAACGTAATGTTCTTGCTGTATGACGAGTCCCTTCTTCTGGGCCGGATTGCTGTCCCTAAGTCTCTTCAATATTCAAATTCATTGGCGAAATTCTTAGCATGGCATTTCTCACCATATCTGAAACTACGTGCATGACAGTCACTGAGGGTGTCTGGCAAAATCCAGATGACCAGGCTCCTCCAAATCCTATTCAATTGGAGTCCGAGGGTGGGGCATTTACATGATTCCAGTGTCCACTACCATCTGAGAAGCGCTTGCTTGATTCCTAACGGCAGGAAGTTTCACTTGTGATTAGTAATACTGGGGATATGTAATTTGATATGTGCTGTGGGGGTTCCCCTAGTTCACGGTTTTCCAAATTCCCACTATGAAGCATGAACTTTTCTCTGATTTAACCTTTTGTTTGTTTGGCTAGCGTTCCCAGGATTGAGGAGTTGCCAGCCTTGGACAGGTATCGGGGCAGCCAGAGGGGTTCGTAAAGCTCTAGGTTCTCCATAAGTCATGGGGATTTCCAAGGGAAGAACAGAAGTTGATCCAGGAAAGGTATGGAGAATGGGCTGGGAGCCGTGGTCAGGAATCCAGTCAGTTAAGTCAAGACACTGGCACCCGGAATGCAGCGATATGAAAGTGACTCTCAGCTTTTCCACAAGGTTCCCTAAAGGAAGACGTCACAGCACGGACAGGTGGGCCACTTCATCAACCACATTTTCACACAGCCCGGTGTTTGCCTTCACTACTGTCCTGTCTACACCGTGACAGCTTTACTAGCCTCACTATAACCCGGTTAACCATGCAGCCTTTCATCCATTCGCCCATCACATATTCTGAAAGTCTCATTGTGCAACTGGTACAGAGCTCCAAACAAACGATCCGAAGATGAAGAGACACGGTTCTTGCACTTGAAGGACATCAGAAGAGAATAGATGGGTGTATGAGGAAGCAAGGAAGTGTGGAGGCTCCTCCTTGCAGCACGTCCACTTCCCTTCCATTACAGCCATTCCCGAGCATACTCTCAATTTGAATCTCACCAGCAATCAGAACAGCCCATATTCACGACATCAAAACCACATGTGGCCTCCTTAGACCCTGACATCTTAATCGGCCATCTCTCTCTGTCTCACCTATTCCCCAACTTCCTGCTGGCATTTGTTCTCTCCCCTTTATTTTGCACGATCGAGTTGGACCTTGCTTGTCCTTTTACTCATTTTCACTCTAGGTATAATACTTTCGATACTTCCTTTTTGAGCTTTAGAATTTCTTTTCTCCTTGAACTTATGTAGACTTTGTCAGGCCAATTCATGCCCTTGGGTTTCATTTTTATTTGCTTTCTCCGCTCACGTCCAGTGGTCGTTGGGGTGGAGAAGAAAGTCATGAAAATGTATTGGCTGGGACTGCTCCAAACCCATCCTCTGTGGCCTCCGTTTGGCCCTTGCAGCCGTTCTGCTGTTCTTTTATTTGTATTTCCTTTCTTGATTTTGCAGACATTTCCTCCACGTCTCAAGGCCTCCGTATCATTCCTGTATCCTTCACTCGGCACGCGAGCTTATCTCTTATGTTCTGTAGAGCATCTAGAAGACTCAGTTGAACTTTCTAATTCCCTCTCCTCCAGGTCATTATACCCTCTTGCTGCCCCAAATTTATATTTCTAGTTAACTCACCTCCTTTATCTCAAGAACTTATCTCTTCCCTCAAGGCTAACTCTTGCATGTGGGTTTAATAAAAGAAAATTTCATAACCGAATAATTTTTTGAAGTCCAGTATACTTCTCCTTTTGGGAATTTACATGGCACATTAGCATATTAAAAGCTTTGAGAACTACAGTAATAAAAAAATATTTAACTTTGTTTAAACTAATGTTTCTCATTAACTCTAGAACACTTTCTCGGAGCAACACCGATTAATACTCTGGGCGACTAACTTTGGAAAATGTTACTTAAACATCTAGATGTCTGAGAACTTGTCTTAATAATCTTTTCATCCTATCTCCCGCTATAAACCCGTTTCCTTATGGCTGGCTGTTTTTCCACAAATAATAGATCTTCAATAAATATTCGTTGTTGAATTACTATGTTCTATGCACTGGAGATACAATGTTGAATAGGACACAAAAAATTTCTTGCCCCATAGAGCTTCCTTTCTAGTGGAGAAGGCCAACTATATAGAGATAAATGAATACAAAAATGTAATGTCAGGTGACGACAGAGTGCCTTGAAGAAAAGTAAAGTGGGAAATAGCGCAGAGAGGGACTTAGATATTATTTTAGATGGAAGGAGGTCAAAAAAGACCTCTTTACCGTGGTGGTGACGTGTGAGCCAAGGCTTGAATAGAGTGAATATTTACAGAAGGAGGAATTCATGTAGTAGAAGGAAAAGCAAGTGTGTCGCTGTTTTAAAATATATCCACGAATTCTCTGATATCTTCTTTTCAAGAGATAAAACTTTACTTCCCATTCCCATGAGCATAAGCTGACCTAGTAACTTATTTCTTACAAAGAGTATATGGCAGAAGTGATGGTGTATGCTTTCTGAGACTAGGCCATGCACAGTGTTGCAGCTTCTTCCTTGACTTTTGTCTTGGATCACTTGCTCTGGAGAAAGCCAGCTGCCATGTTGTAAAGACACTCAAGCAGCCCAGTGGTAATATTTCTTCCATTCTCATCTGGTTTGACAGATGTACAATCCTGAGCAAACCAGGATTGTACATCCAGTTCTAAACTCCACTTGGTGGACACAATCTCTTGTGTGGAGGCTACTTCAGTCTGAGATAAAATCACCCCAAATCCAAAATCCTTTCAAAGCAAAGGAGATAAATCTGTGTTGTGTTGGCAGAACCTGAATTGAAGGGCACGCAAATAGCAGCGAGGGATTATAAATCCCTGCTTGCTTCAGCTAGAAACCAATATGTCCCCAGCGAGACAGCATTTAATAAAGGGTTTCATTGTACTGGAGGAAATGGAAAATTATACTCTGCGAGTGACTGGTCTGCCAGCAACAGTCTGGAACCAGCAGCATGGGTGCTTTTTAATAGTTTTTAAAAATCAATAACTTTAGACTTTTTAATTAAATGGGTATAATTGGGAACAACACTTAATTACGGCTTCTATTCCTTCACAAAGTGTTCTCTGTGAAGAATGTGTATAATCAGATTTGGACTCTTCCCAGTCTATATATGGCCAGTCTACTTATATTTTTTTTACATTGTTTTAGTAGGTTGAATTCTGTGTTTTTGGTGACCTAGACATAAAAGTGAGAATAATGGGGAAAAGTAACAAAATGGAAGCCTATCTAGACAGCGTCTGTGACATCATAAATCCTGACTTAGGCTCCAAGGAAAGGATGAAAAAAAAAAAAAGCAAGATTCCAAATAGCAGATACAGCACATCCTGTTCCTGTTCTAGGCAAGAGCAGGAGAGAGTTGGCCAATGTCCAATCTTGAGAAGGCGCCTAGAGATTTTTAATATATTGGTGAGAGTGGTAGTGTTTTCAGGGATGAAATGCTAGCATGGTGCTTCTAAAAATATCCTTAATGCAATGGAAGTCATCTCTTCAGTGACTCTATTTTAATTAGATTCTCTCTTCTGTTTATTTCTTATTTGTGCTGCTTTCTTTTTATTTCTCTCATCGTCCTGCCGTCCGGGGGGCTCTTCCACCGTGACAGAGGCGGTGATGCTCAGTGGTACTGACAAGCTGCCAGGCCCATGCCGCTTCTCAACCCTGGAGCCCAGCTTACGCCAGTCCCCTGCTCTGATTCATGATCTAGAAAATACCCTCTGCTCAGGTATGACAGAACTCAGCCTGCACAAATGCCAGCCACAGCTTAAAGACCGCCCCCCCACCTTCCCTATTACTTGTCAATCATTTTCTGAAGCTACTGACCTGAAGATAAAGTAATACAAAGGCTTCAAAATTTAAAAAACCTTCTTTATCTTACTCACGAGCAAGATCAATTTAAAAGTCACCTTGTCGTGTTATAGGCGATGAAACAGCATACAAGGTGGGGAGCCAGTCCTTTCTTTGATTGCTATGCAAAGTGATGTGGCTCCGTGGTGTGTGGTGGGAGAAGCCCAGAAAGCTAACACAGTTCAACGTGCTCAGTAAGTAACTTTAGACACACTCTAGCAGTTTTATGTAAAATCGAATAAATCAAATAATGTCATAGATAAGCTGGGGAACATGGATTGAATATATATACTATACACACATATATATGTACATAAATCCGCAGCATCGTCAACCAGTAACGGCACGTAGAACACGGCAGCTGACCCTTGCCACCACGTCACCATTCTTTATTCTGGAAGATGTGCTTCATCTCACAAAAGACAGGACCAATTTTCTTGTCTTATTTTAGGTCCAGTCTTCCCAGCCTAAAAGCCCATAAGTAGGCTCACAGGAAAGGCACTAAGATGCACGGATCACAAAATAAGACCTAGGAAGAATATCTATAGAAATGAGGTCTCTAGCTTGGAAAAGAGCAACCTTACAACAAAAGGAGAGGGCTTATTTTTCTCTCTCTGCAAGTACAAAAGGAGCACTGTTTGAATGGTTGTGGAACATGGCTTCATGCAGTGGAGGCTTCCTCCACACGTGGTTACTCTTGGCAGCTGGGGGAGTGCCCAGTTTGCCAGCAAAGCTCACTTCTTGGTAAACAGTCAGAAGAGGCCCGTCCTGGCCTGACACTTTCCTCTGTCCTTAGCTTTCTGCAGTCCCCCTAGTGCGGCCATGCTGGGGTTAAGTTGGGATCAAACTCTTGTTTTTCATGTCTTTTGAAAGAATCGTTGTTTGTAATATTAAAAAGGAGTATTTTATTGCGATGAGATTTGGATTTTCTTTACTGCTACTTCTCTGTCAGTGTTTCCTAGGAGATTCAGAAGGAGAGACTGTGTAGTCCTGACCTGGCCACTCCTCCAGAGAGAGTGACCTGGGCGAGGGTTGCTAGCTAATTGCCCTTGAAGTTTGTCAAAATCTGGATCAGACAGACTCATAAAGGACTGATATGGTGGAATCTTTCTGATTGAAATGTTGGCAAATGTCAACCACCACCGACCCATCAGCAAAGAAAAGACCTCAGCTCCCCAGAGCACGGACTAAACAGGGCACCCAGTTGCTACGGAAGATTTCTTTTTTGAATTAAGGAAAGAGAGAAAACATTCAGGAACAAGATGAGACTTGCAAAAGTCAGAGAAAGAAGAAAATATGGAAAGTATTGGCCCTTCCAAGAAATCGTATGTGATAAAATTCAGATTATGTCCTCTGCTACAAATCTTTTAGACACCTTCTGTGATTCCGTGGTAAGTAACCAGCTGTGTAGCCTACCTTCCCATTGCTGAAATGCATGTGCTGCTCCCCTTCCTTCACACTGCCATCGGCACACACCCTTTAGGGCGGTGATTAGTGTGATCAACTCATCCTAGTCTGCCTTGAACTTTCCTGGTTATAGCACTGAAAGTCTCTGATCCCAGAAAACCCCTCGGTCCTGGGCATACTGGAATGGTTGGTACCCCTGCTTGGCTGCACAATAAAGTCATCTGGGGAGCTTTGAAAAGTCCTGATGCTTATGACACACTCCAGACCAACTACATCAGAAACGCTGGCAATGAGACCCAGGTGATTTCAATGTGTAGCCAAGACTGAGGATCGGATGCTTGAGAATTCGAGCTAACTTTCTGTGCTGAAGCCAGAGCCTCCAAAGGTGAAACGACAGATATCTTTCATATCATATTTGTGATACTTGGTGCCTATAGTCTAACTAGATTAAATTTATCAGAAGCCTTTCCTTAGTCCCCAAGATTAAAGACCATTTTGTATGACAAGGACGTCCCTTGAAGGAATACTGATTATAAAAAGGGATAGCTTTCTAACAGTAAACAACATTTGTACAGAATTTTAGAATGCCACTCTCCCTTCCTGGTCTCATTTTCTATTAGCTTACTAAGACGAGAGACTAGAAGTAGCCATTTGGAGCTTCTCATTTCAAGTGTTAGTTACCATTTGTGGGGATCTCAGCAGCCTGCTGCCCTTTCCCATCTTTGGGACTGTCACCAGTGAAAAATGTCACTTGCCCCACTTGGGCCATCTTATTATTTTTTTAGGGATTGTTCATCTATACTTATTCTGTAAAATCTCCAGAAGGAGATAATGATATATTTGTCATTAGGAGCAAGGAGGAGAGCAGGCGTGCAAGTGTCCCTAGCAGCTCTAAACTCCTTTCCTTTTTGGTGGGGTTTAATAATGACCAGATAGATAGGTCTTTAGGAATAAAGGTAACCTGAAACACTTGCTCGTCCCGAAGGGCTAAGAGTCTCATGGGTTGACAACCCAAGGCCATTTGCACGTAGAGGGTAGTGCTTTCCATTCATTTATACAACAAATAGTTGAACCGTTTTATGCCAGGCACCGAGTGCCACTGACTGTGAATATACTGGTAAACAAAAATTGTCTGGTCCCTGACTTCACAGAAGTGACATTCTGATGGACCTCTCTCTCATTATCGAAAGGAACTGAATTATCAATCTCAGAATTTCAGGCATTTATAGATAAATTTTTGAGTCATCTCAGATTTCCTTAAATCATTGTATATGTAGGATACCAAGTAATCCGCTTACAGTAAGCTTGGCCCTATAGCTCTCTTTAACACAATCTGAGTGATGTTTATATAAATATATTTGTATGTGCATGCACAACTGTGCTTGAATATTATTTAGTTTGTAGGCTACTAACTGAAAACGTTTACAAACTAGATGCTACTTGAACAGACATGATAAAATTACTTTAAAGGTAAAGAACATTTTATTTAAAAAATTACTGTGGATACCTTCATCTCTTATTTTCTTGTTTTTCTGTCACTCTGGTATTTAGTTGAGCCTGCCAAAAAAGAATCAGAGAGGCCCCTGCCTGTATTTGTTTTCAGAAGAGCCTTAAGGCACTGAATCTCTGGCAATCGGCACACTCCAGGCAGTTTGACTCGAGAGATGGTCAATAAGCTTTTGAAGAAAACAAATCTTGGTGGGTTACGGGAGGGGAAAAAATGAGAGACAACAAAGGGAGCCTGAGCGGAGTGGCATGGTGCAACTAGGGCTGGCTGCACACCGCTGTTATGGTATGCTCCATTTGCATAGATACTGCTATAAAGAGTCGCTCATATTTATCATTTAGGATTATTGCTTGGCATTTCAAGACTCTCTCTACTTATAGAATTGCATAAAACATATGTTTCCTTCTATGTAGTACTGTTTGCGTTTCTTAATCTTTGACAAGATGAAGTTTTACTAAATACAGTTTTTTAGATTGTTGGTTTAACACACAGCATGAAAACTATCTGAAATTATAGCATTTAAGACAGATTATACTGTGTTATTAAGGAGAAAATTCTTAAAACAGAAATCATTTGGGAGAAGAAAACCAGTCTCTGGGCTGTTTTGGAATGTTAATAATTTCACCTGTCTCTATGTCTTTATCTATCAGTCATCTACTTATCATCTATCTATCTATCTATCTATCTATCTATCTATCTATCTATCTATCTATCTATCTCTATCTATCTATCTATCTATCTATCTATCTATCTATCTATCTTCTATCTTTCTATGTATCTATCTATCTATCATCTAGCAATCCAGTTTATTTATTTATTTTTTTAGCATATATACCTTTATGCTTAATATGACCAGGACTTATGTAGGAGTATGAAGGTTACAAAGGTAAATAATTTCCTTTCCTTCCTCCATTTTTATTTAGTACAGTCTTTTATCTAATAATTACCAGATTTATTTGGGTGATGGTGACTTGAAGGCAGCTCCTGATGTATACGATGCACACGCAGCAGTGAAATAGCCCAAGTGCTCTTTTCTGAAGTAAAAAATGCACTGGTGCCTGGGACAGCTTCTTTGGATCTCTCTGGATAGTGTTGATCGATGAAGCCATAATTACTAATTAGCTGCTCTGTGCAATGCCCTCACCAAGTATACTGCAAGGGATGGACAAATAATACTCTTTCCAATTTCTAACCGAGCCTAAGATCCAGGTGGACACAAATGGATAGCACACGGGGCAGGCACGACTCCAACCACAGTCACAGGAGCCTAAATGACACGCAGAATTGTACACAGGATCTTAGAAGCTGAGCAGGGGATTGATAGGTGCAGGAGCTGGCAGGGTATTCTAATTCGAGCACATAGTTGCCATGGAAAGCCTTAGAACCAGAGTTTCCCCTGGGACCTGTGGCTGATGTCCTAAAAACTCGTGCCATGCCACACTGTAATGACAGACACCTGCTCCCTTTCTCTGTCAGGGGTCAGCAAACTTCTCCTGTAAAAGGCCAGAGGGTCAATATCTCTGGCTTTGTGGGCCATGAGGTCTCTATTGGAACTATGTACTCAAATCTGCTATTTTAGTGAAAGCGGCAAAAGACAATATGCATGAGCATGGCTGTATTCCAATAATATTTTATTTACAAAAACAAGTGGCAAGCCAGATTTGGCCTGTGGATTATAATTTGCTGACCCCTTCTCTATTTCGCATATCCAGAAAAATTGCCCCCTTTTTTCTTTGTATTCCAAGGTAGTAAAATATATTTTCTAAAAGGAAACTTAACTAAAAAATGAAGATAAGCTAGCTCATATAAATCAGCTCAGAAGATATATGTTAGAGAACAAATCATGGACCAATCAGAAGCCATAGATGAGCTCGTCTCTACTCCATTTGTCCCTTTTGGCGGGGCTCTAACTCCATCTTAACAAACTAGTTTTCATCTTATTTACACGGATAGAATGATTTGTCACATTTTGGGTTCGGTGAATTGATAGAAGTTACCTGATTTCCCTATGTTCTGCCTGACCCTCATCTCTTGGAGATGACCAGGCTGGGGTGGGATGTTCCCTCAATTCATCGAATTGCATCTTTGCAGCATACACTATTATAAACATGCAACGAATTCTTATTCATTAATTCCCAGCAAGAGTAAAAGAAGCATTTCCTCAGAAGTCGCGATTCATATTGTGTACAGTGACAAAGCCCATTCTTTTATGTAGAGCATAAATAAGGCATTATTAATGAATATGTAGGTAGATTATATTACAGAGAGCACAAAATCTTAAATTTAGCATTCCATTTTCCACACAACAGTTTGAATCCATCAATCTTTATCGAATACAAGGTACAACGATTATTTATGATTCCTAAGCCCTTTAGTAGACAATGGCTCTTTCACATACAGGAGATAGAAACCACACCAGTAATATTAACAGAGAGAATTTAACATAAATAATATTATTCACCATTGGAAAACTAAAAAGGCAAAAATGAATCATGTATCATGGAAGTAGCAACTGTAGAAATTACTGTCACCTCTATGGCTTGGCCTAATTAAAAAAAAAAAGAGGAGGAGCAGGAAGAAGGACAGGAGAGGTTGACATTATTAAAGCTTAGAAACTTGAAGGAGGGGGCCTGCAGAAGTGGGACTCAGGCTTAGGGGAGGTGGCAATGTTTGGCTCGTGCTGGTGTTTCTGGGGGGGTGGGGCTCTAACTCCATCTTAACAAACTAGCTTGCAGAAGGGGCGCTTGGGGCTGGGACCTAGACCTCCAAGAAAAGGACTCTGCCGCGAATGATGGTATCTCCAAGGATACACAATGAGGCTAGTTCTGAGAGTGTCGGCAAAATTTCAAAGTGGAATCAACTGTTGCTACTGGAATGAATTGTCACTGCTCGGACAAAAGAAAAGCATTGCTAGGATGCTGTTGACAAATAAAAGCGAACAGGAAAGAGCAAATCCCTCTTCCTCCTCTAGGTTTGAAAGGCTCCTCTAGCGCCTCCTATTGGCAGAGCCTAGTGAAGAGCAGCTGGTAAGCTGAAAGGTAAGTTTGCAGAGTCTCAGCTTCAGCGCCACAGAGCTGAGCATGGAAGGGTGGGTTTGAGGCTGAGAGTCAAGGGCTGAACAGTTGCTGCACCCTTTAAGTGTACGCTTCTAAAAAGCTGCATGTAAATAAAATTTTACTAAGTGGAATGAAAATTTTCACCAACTGTTAGAATAATTCCCATAGTTGCTTTATCTATATTTCTGGAAAAAAGCTGCCGACGGCTGATTGCTGGATATTTTAAGTTTTCCATGACATTTCTTCAGACCAGGGGTTGACAAAATTTTTCTGTAAAGAGCCAGATAGTAATTATTTTCAGCTCTGTGGGCCACATGATGATCTCTGCCACAACTACTCAACTACGCAGTTGTTGCAGCTACTCAACTCTGCCTTTGTTGTATGAAGGCAGCCATGACAATATATATGGAAATGGCTGTGTTCCAATAAAACTTTATTAACAAAAGCAAGTGGCGGGTAAGATTTGGCCCATTCTAGCGCAGTGAATCTCAAGCCTGGATGCCCATTTCGCTTAATCCCGGAAAGCTTTAAAATACTGACGTGTAATTCCGACTTCCAGAAAGTTATTCAGTTGGTTTGAACTAGGGCCTGGGCATCATTATGTTTTTGCAGGTTCCCTAAGTGATTTGAATGTGCAACCAGAGCTGAGAACTCCTGCTTTAGACTCCCTGTAATCCCTTAATCAAGTGATCTATCATTAGTAACTCTTAAATGCCCTGAGGGAATTCACTATTTGAAAGACTCCAGAGGTGAATTATTTCATGAAATTTTTTTGGAAACCAGAAATATCACTTCCTCATTTATCTTTTATAAGTACAGATTTTCATACATCAATTTTTAAAAAGTAGGAAGCAAATGTACACATACAAATAAGGCCCTTACGTATTTGTTGGTTTGGAGTAACATGATCTATGACAAGAAACTGATGTCTTTTCATCTTTGTGTGTCCAGCATCTAGTATACATGCAGTATGTAGTGATGTGCAAAAAAATCTTCCTTGAAGGAATAAACAAGTGAATAAAGAAAGGAAGGAAGGAGATCTTAACCATCATTCCACTGAGATTGTGCCAAGGCTTAACTGACTACTACCATAAGGCCGCCACTGATAATTTATTGTGGATATAACAGCCTTTCTTTCTGTACATAGATTCATTTATTTCAAGATACGGTAAAGGCAAGTTATATGACGCCCTTATGTCAGGTGAAGACTTAATGGCCATTTCATTTCCTCAGGCCACACTTGTAAAATTGTCACTATTTTTATTTACAGTTTCACATGTAGAGTCCTCAAAAACCCAACGGTGTTTTGGATGGTGCTATTGTTTCCATGGCAATTGTGTTTATGGCATTCCTAGTGTTATGAGAAGGGGAAAAGGGGGAGATAGGAATACTTAAGATGGTAATATTGTCTTATTGGACTGCGACCGATGGGGAACAGCAGCTGGGCCTGCAGTGGGGCTCACACCTGGATCTCATTATTAGGAAATCAGCACTGCCATAGCTTTACAGTCCAAGGCTTCTCTATCAGCTTACACTGAATGTCTTAATTACCAACAAGTTCTTCTCATTTGGAAACACTCGGCTATTTAGTCCCACTTTTGAATAACGAGATTTTAAAGTATTTTGAATAGTTTAGATATTTTTAAATTGAAGTCGAAAGTAGAAAGAAACCATTGTAACCTCCTAATGTATTTTCCCCACTACAATGAGTCTATAGGTAATATCAGAGCACGGAACAGCTTTCAAATGACATGCCAGTTTCTGTGAATATGTTGCACACACACA
>NW_011888862.1:3526067-3539821 GCF_000151845.1 Pteropus vampyrus
CGATGGGGAACAGCAGCTGGGCCTGCAGTGGGGCTCACACCTGGATCTCATTATTAGGAAATCAGCACTGCCATAGCTTTACAGTCCAAGGCTTCTCTATCACCTTACACTGAATGTCTTAATTACCAACAAGTTCTTCTCATTTGGAAACACTCGGCTATTTAGTCCCACTTTTGAATAACGAGATTTTAAAGTATTTTGAATAGTTTAGATATTTTTAAATTGAAGTCGAAAGTAGAAAGAAACCATTGTAACCTCCTAATGTATTTTCCCCACTACAATGAGTCTATAGGTAATATCAGAGCACGGAACAGCTTTCAAATGACATGCCAGTTTCTGTGAATATGTTGCACACACACAGACATTTGCACACCGAAGTCAGGGCTCCTAATACTTAGAGAAATTTTTTTATTCTCCTGTGAGATTTCCAGACCTCCAGTGTCTAGGCCGGCCCTGACTTTAGTTAGAAAGATAAAAGATGTACAACTTATCATGCAGCTACTCATCTGCTCTCTCTTGACTAAACACTGGAAATAACTGGGGAGCTTGAAAAGTCACTGTCGACTTGATTCCACCTCCAGGTGATTTCATTGGTCTAGAGGGGTCCTCTGGTAAGGTGCCTGGATGCTTCTAATGTGTAGTCAGTGCTGAGAACTTTTACTTTATGTCCTGTGTGGGGAAACTGGTTTTCTAATTCAAACCTTTTTGCTTTTTTCCCTTCCAATTTCAAATGTGTTTCTCGGACTGGGACCTTGCCTTTCCTGAGGACTAGAGAGCAATCTTTGAGTTGTCTTATAGCTGAGGGTGTTTACTTGCTTGTTGACCTTTATTCTATCTGTCTACAATTTGAGTTTGGGCTCTTTGTGGAGTCTTTGCTGGACCTGCCTGTTAAAACACACTCAGTGCTGGACGGCAAAGTGTGGTATATTTGGCTGGGTGGCATCTACTATTTTGCCTGTTACCACCACACACAGGGTATCACACTCTGCCTCCCAGCTCTTGCTTACCTTTCCAGCACCTTTCTGATACCCCAGAAAACAGATCTCATTCATTCTAAGTACCTGCCTTTCTCAGCTTATTATGTTGCAGTTTCTTGGACTGTTTCTGATTGTGTCTAAAGATATGAAAAACAGTAAATAACTTACATAAGCCTATATATCTCATACAGAAAAATACTCTTGCTCATAGAACTCAAGTATGTGTAAATGATGTCAGAATTCTTCTTACGCGTCTTCGAGTCACATGGTTTGAAAAGGAAGGAAAAGTTTTTCTCAAGTTCTTTAGAAAGAAAGGAATTCACCTGAAAGAAATATATAAGGCTCAGTTCTAACCCAAATTACTCAGAAATTCTATAAAGAAATTAATTTTATTGACATCTTTTTTTTCCCTTACTCTCTACTCCTGCAGCAGAGACGAGGCTACCTATTCGTCAAACTGGTTTCTTATCCTCTTCCTGAGCAGACAGGGAGACTAGTTTCTCTGGCTTCTTCCTAGCTGAGACCACATAACTGGGTTCTGTCCACTGGAATGTTGGTGGAAGCTGTTTAAGCCATTCCCAAACCAAGTCCTTAAAAGCATCCACCCAATTATTCAGTCTTCTCTCCTGCTGCTGCACCCTTGAAGGCTACGTGCTCCAGATAATGCACTAGCAAGACGGTGGCGTCTTCACCACCACAGATCCCTGAATGAGATGAGAAGAGCCTCTCTGACCATCTATGTTGGGTTTACATTGAGGGAGAAATACACCAGGTTAAACCACTGAGAGAGTATTAGTCACTAGAGAATAGCCTAGCCATCCAATTAATAAAGCTCGTTTCTATTTTTCCTTATAATTTGCTTCAAGATATAATTGATAAAACAATACAAAATTTGATGTAAAACCACTTGTTGAAGATAAATGACCAAAATCTTTTACCATAGCAGGATGATAATAATCTATGAAATATTCCTATCGCTATAGGAATTTATTATATTTATATCTCTACAGGAAAGGAGTAATTGATCTATTTTATGCCACATGCACATGTCGTAAATTCTTACAAACACAAATTAACATAGAGAGCCAACTGCTCCGTGTATGTTTCTATACGTCCATATAGTGTCCTGAGACCCTGGTATGGAAGTAACCACAATATTAATCAAACCTTTCTCCTTGAAACTTGTTTTACTTGGTTTCTAGAATACTACATACTTCTGATTTTCCTCCAATCTCAACAGCCACTCATTCTAACTCTCTTACTGATTTCTTCTCATCTTCTTGAACTCTGAAGGTCTGGCGGCCCCAGGCCTCAATACTTGGATCTGTTCTTTTTTTCTCTATAAAATCCTCACTTGACCTTTTAAATTATTTTCATGGCTATAAATATTATATATACATCAAGAACTCCCAAATTTGTATCTCCAGTTTTGATTCTCCTCTAGATGTCAGATGTGTATATCCAGTTGACTTCTTGACATTTCCATTTGGACATCTAACAGGCACGTCGAACTTAGCATAAGCAAAACTGATTCATGACTTCTCCTGAAAACCTATTTCTCCTACAGTCCCTCTTGTTTCAGTGATAAGCATTTCATTTTTCCAGTTGTTCAGTCTATAATTCTGGGACTCATCTTCAGCTTCTCTCTCATCTCACACATTCCTTGACTAACTGTATGAAGAGCCTCCTTGACCGTCTATGGTGAAACCAGTTGCACTCTGTCAATGAACACAGAATCCAACTACTTACCTCTCCACTGCTTTTGCCATATTCTCTGTTCAGATTATCGCCTTCTAACTGTATGACCACAATCTATTCTCAAGACAGAAGCTAGAGTAGTCTTGTTTAAACATAAGTCGAGTCATGCCATTCCCTTGTTAAAAATCTTTCCACCGGCTTCCCATCACACTCATAATAGCAGCTCAATCCTTATAATGGCATACAAAGCCCTCCAGGATCAATCCTTCATTATCTCTCTAACATTCCCTCCTACAGCACCCTCCCCTCCACTCTCAGATTCAAATCTAGCCGGATTGGCCTCCTTCCTTTTCCTTGAACAAACCAGTCGTCCTCCCAACTCAAGACCTTGAGAAGAAAACCTTGCTGTTCGCTCTGCCTGCAACGCTCTTTCCCCCAGATAGCCAAACGCCCTTTCCTTTATCTCCTCTTGGAGTTTGTTGAAATGTTATCTTTACAGTGAAGTCTTTCCTGACCAACGCATTTAAAAATGTACCCTCGAACCCAGCCCTCCCTCTCTCCCTTCCATTCTTTAAATTTCTCCATATCACTATTAAATATCTGACACTTAACATTTATACTTACTTGTTTATCATCTTTCTTCCACTAAAATATGAACTCTATGAGTATTAAGATTTTTGTCTATTTTATTCATTATTCTATCACCAGCATCTAGAACAGTACCTGGAAAAAATTAAGCGATAAATAAATAATTATAAGTAAATGGATGAGTGAAGGAAGGAAGAAAGGAAAGAATGAATTTTCCTCCAGGATTTACCTGGTATTGGTTTTAAACATTTCAGACAGATGCTTAAAATATTATTTCAGGGCAGCCACTCACTCAGTGGATTTCAATTAAATCCTATTACTGATTAATAGGATATATGCTGAGGTTTAACAGCCTTCATTGTGTGAGAATTATTTCTACCTGACCTGCAGAAGTTTAAAGAGATTTCTATTCTTTGCTCAGTGAATGTGGATGAACTGATTATAATGCTTCATGTTATTACATTATCCAGGGTCTAGGCAGAAAAACAGAAACTACCCTAGGTACTTCAAGTGAAGAAACTTAATTCAGGGAGCTGATCACACAATCACGGGACGTTAGAGAGATCAAAAAGGGAACACTGAGGTCATCTAGTGATTATAAATGCAAGAAGGAGCTGTGAAAATAAAATAAAGAGATAG
The DNA here is from genome assembly GCF_000151845.1 of Pteropus vampyrus. Classification (NCBI taxonomy): domain Eukaryota; kingdom Metazoa; phylum Chordata; class Mammalia; order Chiroptera; family Pteropodidae; genus Pteropus; species Pteropus vampyrus. The sequence continues at coordinate 3,529,970 of NW_011888862.1, forward strand.
AGATTATCAGAATTAAGAAGCTTGAATATCACATGACCCTATAAATCCACTTTTAGGTACATACCCAAGAGAAATAGAAACAGATCTACATGAAACTTGTACATAATGTTCATAGGTAGGAGTATTCATAATAGCCAAAAAGTAGCCCAAATGTCTATCATCGGATAAATGGCAGAACAAAATGTGGTATATCCATACAACGGAATACTATTCAGCCATAAGGAATAAAGTACACGCTATAACATAATGAACTTTAAAAAAATTATGCTAAGTGAAAGTAGCTAGTCAAAAGGCCATGAGTTGTATGATTTCATTTATATGAAATATCCCAAACGGGTAAATCCATAGGGACAGTAAATAGATTAATGGTTGCTTAGGCTGGGGAAGGGGCAAAAAGTGACTCCTAAAATGAATGGGTTTCTTTTAGGGATGGTAAAAATGTTCTAAAATTAGATTGTGTTGTTGGCTGTACAAGTCTGTGAATATACTAAAAACCACTGAGCTATACACTTTAAATGGGTGAACCTAATGGTATATGAATTATGTCTCAATAAAGCTGTCATAAAAGAAGCTTCTCTTCTTCACAGCAAAGGAAACATTCAACAAAACGAAAAGGCAGCCTATCAAATGGGAAAAGAAATCTGCAAATTATACATACAATTAGGGATTAATATTTAAAATATATAAAGAACACATACATCTCAACAACGGCAAAACCCAAGCCACTTGATTTAAAAAGGGGCAGAGGATCTGAATAGACATTTTTCGAAAGAAAGCATACAGATGACCAATAGGCACACGAAAAAATGTTTGACAGCACTAATCGTTAGGAAAATGCAAATCAAAACTGCAACGAGATATCACCTCACATCTCTTAGGCTAGCTATCATTAAAAATACAAGAAAGTGTTGATGAAGATGTGGAGAAAAGAGAGTCCTCATGCACTACTGGTGGGAATATAATTTGGTACAGCCACTGTGAAAAACAGTATGGCGGTTCCTCAAAAAATTAAGAACGAACGACCCATATGATCCAGGTATCCCACTTCCGAAAGAAATGAAAACCCTAATTCAAAAAGATATATACACGCCTATATTCACTGTAGCATTCTTTACAATAGCCAAGAGATGGAAACAACCTAAGTATCTATGATATTACTCAGCCGTAAAAAAGGTGCAATCCTGCCACTTGCGACAGCATGGATGGACCTTGAGAATATTCTGCCAAGTGAAATAAGTCAGACAGAAAAAAGACAAATACTGTATGATTTCCCTCATGTGGAACATAAAAACAAAAACAAAGCAAATGAGTAAACAACAGAAAAACAAACATACAGGCAGATAACAGATCGATGGTTACCAGAGGGGAAAGAGGGAGGAGGGAGGGCAAAATGGGTAAAGGAGGTCAAACGTATAATGGGACGGAAACTAGACTTTTGGTGGTGAGCATGAGGTAGTACATACAGATGTCGATTTATAATGCTGCACACCTGAAACTTAGATAATGTCATAAACTAATGTTACCTGAATAAAAAATAAATTAAACCCCCCCAGAAGCTTAGAAGAGAGGCTCTGTGGATCTCGAGATCAGACCACCGACAAAGAGCCCAATGTGAATGCTTCTGGTATCTCTGAGCCGACATGATAAAGCTGCTTTACTGCAGTGCTGGGGTAAAGGTCTATTGCTATTGGGATGGCTGAGAAACAGCAAGGAGAAAGGCCTCCTGTTTTTCTCTCATCCAGCCTTTTCATCTCTGTCTAGGTCCCTCTACCATTTACAATTCACAGGAAGCCAGATGGCAAAGAGAAATAGAGTTTGCGGAGATCCAGTTCTAAGAGTATGGAAGGGTGGATCCGAGTTATCGGTAGCCTAATCACTGACAGAATCCAGATTTGTGGTACCTGAGGACCCATGCACACTTTTTTTACACATATTTTAAATTCCATTCAACCAAAAGAACATATTTATTATTCTGCCTAACAATATACAACATCCTTTGCATGAATAAAGATGCTATCATCTTCTCTTCAAAAAAGGGGAAAGGTAAAGTCCCAACTATCATAGTAGTCACCTCTGGTTGGCCATCACTCTTTCTCTTTCTGGAGAATTTTATCCCTCCTTGTATTTGGTCACAGCCACACTAGAATATTCTGTAAGCTAAAGGCTAAATGATGACAATTTTTGCGATTTCTAAGTGAGTCTAAAATTACTCCGGAGTAAAAAAGACTAAACTTTGAAGGTAACTACTATCAACAAAACTTATAATAAATAATAAGGGGAAAGAAGAGAGAAAAAACGAATTAATATTATTTATACACACATACATGCATACACTCATCTACACACACACAGCAGGAGGCGAGGAAGAAAATATAACCGAAGACTTTCTATAACCGAAGACCTATTAACTGTTCACAACACCGTCACTGATATTTTAACTTCCTTCTTCCGACAGCCATTCCATATTCCCTTTCCCCACCCCGAGCCAGCTGGTAGCTATTCTTTTACCTGGTTGGGTGGTTCTGCCTGTTTTTTCTTTACTTGGGAGGTTGCTGTTACCACCAACTTTTATTTTGGGACATAGAAAGCACCAGAAGGATTTCAAGGATCCCTTGGATTCCAGATGTAATCGACTCCAAATCTACCAGTAGCAGCCACTGCATCTCCCCGTGGTAGCCTGGGTCAATCACTTCAACCAGGACAGGTCCTTATCCCCCTCTGCCTTTGAATCAGTGGCACCAGGAGTCCAAAATGGCCAGTGCCAGCCTCAACTTCCAGTTCAGTGAAGTCACGGTTGTGTCCCCTGCTTGGAACTAAGTCCTTCAAACCAGCGGAATCCAAGTAATGAGTTGAAAATCAAACATTTTGTGAGTAATGGTGAGAGGAGCCACTTCCGCCCCTTGATTCTTGGGCCTGTGATTTCTGCCTACAGGAGCTAGCCATAGATATCAGTTGCCAGTTGAAAGCATATTCTACTTCCTGTGAAATAGTTCTCAGTCCTTTCTGTCTTATTTATCTCCGACTGCTCGTTACTACACCTTTAGTAGAGCTTTCCTTCCTTCTCTTAGACCAGCTTCCTCTGGGAGATGGGGTATGTGGTAAGCTCAGTGAATTCTATGGGCATGCACTCATCGCCACACATTTTTTGTTGGCTGTGAACTGAGCTTTTGGTCAGAAGCAATGATTTGTGGGACATCGTGATGATGAATACAGCATTCTGTATGCGCACAGATGGAGGTGCTGGCAGAAGTATTAACAGCAGGGAAGGCAAATCAATATCCAGAAAACATGTCTGCTCAAGTGAAGAGAGAACACTGCTCCTTGGTTGATCCCCTGAGAGAATGTTGCCATACTGCAGACTTAGTGTTGGTTTCTGCTGTTAGTAGTTTAGGCGCTCAGCAGTGGCAGTCACTGGATCAGGTGGATCGGCTTACAGGAAGAAGGAACTCCCTTTCTCCTCCAGGCTACCAACTTTCCCCTACTGTCCTCAGTAGGCAAACTCAGAGAAGAAGCTAACTGGTAAAGGAGAAGTGAGGTACAATTGAGTCCCAGCCACAGTTTCATCAAGCAGAATAAAGTCTGGTGGATTTTATTGTGAGAGACAATAGTTTAATAGCCATTTGTACTTGGCAAAGGTAGTTCCCTCTTTCTAGGCAGAAGAAACTGCATGATAAGGCCGAGCCTTCTGTATTTGAACTGAGAATCATGGAAGCATAATAGGATGAGCATAGGCTTTGTCGTCACATCTCCATACCACCACAAAACAGTTATGTAGGTGATGGGGCAAATCAGCTGATTCCTATGAAATTCTGTCTTCCCATCCATGAATGGGGAATAAAAACTATCTCATAAACGCATTGAGAAAATTACATGAAATATATGAGGTAATATCTGTCAAAGCACTTGTTGCTCAGTAAATATTGTTTCCGGTCTCCCAAATACTTGCAGTTTGAATCTAAGATCACCTTTCTTGAATATGGAATTATTCATTACTTTTTAACAGTGGTTCTCAACGGGAGAGATTTGCCTCCCAGAATTCACTTGGAAACGTCTGGAGACATTTTTCATTGTCACAACTGGGGCGAGGGTGCTACTGGCATCTAGTGGGTTGAGGCCAGGGATACTGCTAGTCATCCTACTAAGTACAGCCCCTCCACAACAAAACGTATCAGGCTCCAGATATCATTAGTGCTGAGGCTGAGAAACTCTACCCTACAGCCAGGGCCGCTATAATTACTTATATGCTAAAGCCACTTTCTCAAATGAGATGCTCAAAAGGAAGTAACTACAAAAGTGGTTGAACTGAGCTAACTGACTCTTTGCCACATTGCCTTGATTTAGCTCCAAGCCTTGCTCCCAAATGGGTTCATAATGATGCTTTTAGATTATATTGCAATGGAACAGCACAAGAGCACTTACAGAAGATAAACAGCTGCCAAACTGGCCAGAGACCAGCCATCTTCCTTTCTAAATTTATAGCAGTCTGCTCTTTTGCCTTATGGAGTGGGGGATGAGCCAGCCACACATTCTCTTCCCCAGGTTAAACAATAGTGACATCTAGCACAGCCTCAACAGCAGTAAGAAGAACTAAAATTTATGGAGCGTTTGCTGTGTACCAGGCACTATGCTGAACACTTTCCATGCCCTGTCTCATTTTGCTTTTTTCAGGGGTTCAACTTTTTATTCTTCTTTCACATTCAGCCATCATATCAGATCAGATTGAAGTGTTAACCCTTTAAATGGCACTGCAGAGCCATTCACAGGGCACAGGCATTAATTATCCAAAATGGTAAGTGCCGTGTAGGTATTATGCCTTGCCTGTTTCCCTTCCCTGGAAAACAAACTATCTGAAGAGAGAAATAAATAATTGACTTTCAGACAATCAGTTCGATGCAAGTATCATCTACATATGACTGAGTGAAAAACAATCACATCTGTTTTCAATTTAGAAAATTATTTTGCACTTGTCTTTTGGCTTCTATATTACAATAACCCCAAAGAAAATAACATCACAAATCTTGCAGAGGAAAGATCAAAGGCACTGTGATTTTATGTAAGATGGAGGAATTTTCCATAAATTTTGATCGCTAAATATCTGACTTCGTTAATCAATGACAAAAGACTATTTCCGAAAATGTGACGCTGTAGACCTCTACCTTGAGGAAAACAAAATTGAGAATAAACTCTAGAACGGCAGCAACTCACAGCTATGTGTGCGTGGGTTTGCTGCTAATGGTTGTTCATGTTGAAGATACGCCTGACCTAAGCCAGGAAGGCCTTGGATTTACAGTGAGGCGGGTCCCTTATGACTTTGGGTGAGCTACATAATTTTTAAGAGACTCTATAAAATGGAGAAAATGAGATTTACCTTACGGAGTGTTTAGGAGGATTACAGAAAGAACAAAGGCAGTGTGCGCCATGTATAGTTGATGCCCTATAATTTTCACTCTCCTTCTGCAGTGTTAAAATGGCATTTTCCAGAGATCACGGTAAACGCCCACAGTTGTAAGACACATTGACGTCATGAGCTCCTTGATGTGATGCGTTCTCCTCCCAAATGCCTAATAACATCCCTCCAAGTGGCAGAAACATCAGACAAACCCCAAATGAGGGACATCTACACGATGACTTTTCAAGATTCAAGGTCACGAAAGATAGGGAAAAACTAAATAACTGTTACAGACTGGAGGAGTCCAAAGGAACTAGTAACTACATACAAAGTGGGATCTTGGATAAGATCTTGGAATAGCAAGAAAAGGTCTTAGGGAATAACTGGTGAAATTTGAACAAGTTCTTCAGTTTATGTTAATATTACTCCGATGTTAGGTTCCTGTTCTTGATAATTGTGCTGTGGTAAGATGTAACATTAGGAAAAGCGAGCAAGGGATACAAGGAGATTCTTTATTTTTTGAACTTTTTAATGTAAGTCTAAAATCAGTTTAGAGTAAAAGAAGGCGGATCCAATCATTCGTTTGAGCTAAATAAATACATTTATGATTTGTGTTAATTGCATTATTACTTTAATTGCCCCCGATAGTGAGAAGTTTCCAAAAAGAAATATTTTTCTTTTCTAGAGACTAAATACATACTCTCTCTCATACTCATATTAATACATATACAAACACACATATATCTTCAGGACAGCCTGGAAATATATGTCAAATGCTTTAAAACATGCACACATTTGGACTTTGCTATTCTAGACATTAATTCCAAGGAAATCATAATATTCTTTCATAATAGGTGCTCGATAAATATTAGTTATATAATTGAATAGATTGACATGTACAAACATGTTTTTCAGAGGATCGTTTATCATAATAATAAGAAGAAATAGCCTCGATCTATGTCAAGAAAGAATTGATTAAATAATAATAGCTGTCATACAATGGATTGGCTTTTAACCGTTAAAAATGTTGATGTAGAGGTTTATTGACATGGAAAGATGCTCGGAAGATACTGCTAATTGAAAAAAATTCATGTTACAAAATAATCTCATTTTTGTTAAGAAAAACATATTTAAAATATATTTAAAAATATACGTCCAAATGTTTTCGGCGATTGCCTCTGAATGATGGAATTTTGTATGTGTAACTATGTTAAGACTGAAGTATAAGCCAGACAAGGAATTAAAATAGAAATGAAAGTCTGAAAAGAGCCAGCCAAATCATCTTAAGTGATTTTAAAGGAAATGAGTCTAATATCTTGTTCCAGGACTCCTGGACCCCTCGGCCATATCAAAGCTATAAAAGCACATCAGAGAGAAGACTTTGTAAAGGAGATTGTTCAAAGCATTTCTCTGGAGAGGAAGGCTACAGAATTGTGGGTCCTCGCTCCCTTTACAGGTGGGGTTGGAAGGGGCTACATTGCCATCCTAGTTGGGGGGCCATGAAGGAAAAGCACTGAGAGAGTTTGAAAAGTGTCTCCTGCTGTTGGGAGACCTGGGTGTCTAACTCTTGCCTTAGAAAGTTTCAGAGGCCTGAGGACTGAAGTCAGACTCCTGCCAAGAAATGAAAAAGAGGATTCAGGAAGGGCTGAGAAACTGTTTTGTTTGCAGAGCGAAGAGAGGGCTTCTATATTTGGACGGCCTGAATTTCCAGTTTGTGGATGTAACACATGCAAGTAGCAGAGTTCTTTGTAGATCGCGAGAGAGAGGGAGGGAGAGGAAGAAAGGAAAAGGTGGACCATGAAATGCCCAAGGTCTAAGGGAGAAATAAGACGTATCCTGTAGTCAGGGGAACTAAGTAGAGAATAGACCGGCAGGGAAACGATGAATGGGACCTTGCATGTCCCGAGACAGTTGAACATCTTTGAAGCTCATAGGCTTGATGACAGCTTAAGGTGCTATAAGATCAACTACTGGCACCCTTCTCCTCTCATCTCCTCTCCCTTCACATCTAGCTAGTTCTAAAGGAGTCATAGGTTTTTAGTATAGCCCATGGGTATTATAACGTGCATTTATCCAAAGAGCAACAATAAGCCAAAGTTCAATTGAAAATCAAAAGAATTTCCCAAAGAATCAAATCAGAATTGAGGTCGCAGTCAGAAGCCTGGGTATTGAATTGTTGGTCCTTTACTCATCAATGAGATCAGGTTACACTGATACTAAGGATCCAGTGACATAGGATGATCCCTTCAGATAAGAACGGGCACAGCGTCTAGCAGGAAGCAGTTTTAACGTTCAGCAAGAATGTCTGACATGTACTGAAAGGGAGGCTAAAAGCCACTTGAACTTTTATTTCATGAGAATAAACAAGGATTAATTACAGAGGAGGTTTGCGTTCTACTGGAGAGATGTAGGAAGATATTTACAAATAATTTAAATATATAAACTAGTTTTTCACCAATACTGTCCTCATTGGAGAAGATAAAAGCTTTGGAATTTAATCACTAGATGACATGTTTATTTTGGGAAACATGGCAATTTTTTTGCTGGGGCAACCCTTGTTTCTCTTCTCCCTTAATTCCCTTTTGGCTCATTCCACTACATTTCGACTATGTTTTCATGATGATTATGCTCTAATCAGCTTGACATTCCTTCAACAGCTGTACTAATTTCCATCCATAAAACTCACTCCCACTGCTATTCCAAGTAGAGCATGCCTATGGCAGTGGAGGAGCACCGAGACCTCCTGGGAAGATTCAATATGTACCTCCTAGATTATGGGCTAACACATTTGAATTGGTCTTTTATCTTTGTTGAGGAAGAAATTGACAACTACATTTCTTCTGAAGGGAGTTAGGCATGCTCTTGCTTTATACACTGGGAAATGCAATTCTACTAACTTCTCTCAATGAAAAGATATAAAATCCTTGTACTGTTTTCTCTTCCCACATCCAGTTCAAGCACTGGAAGAGCATGGTCAGAAAGGAGGATACTCTACTCCACTGACTGCTGGATTAATGGACACCAGCTTCCTTCCACTGCCCATTGACTGCCTGTGCCTGGAGAGCTGGTCTCATCCACACACACACACACACACACACACACACACACACACACGTTTCCACTATTTGATTCTGTGCTTCTCAAGTGTCCATTGCATTTGCTTTTATACGTATTCATACCACTTTTCTTTGTCATAGCAATTATTCAATTTAACAAGGAAGAAAATTACTGTTCTAAGAAACTGAGTTGGCGCTTTGGAAAAACGCTAGTAAAGGCAAGGTTCTCAAACATTGCTGTCAAAAAGTGTTGGGGGCATAACTATAAAAGATTGGGGAGGTTTGTAAAATTAAAAGTAGTCTGCACCTTGAATGAATTCGCAAGCAGTTTTAAATTCGCATTCCACTTGAACTAGAACTAGAAACTTTAGTCAAAGTACTAAGAAAGGCCATCTGAAATCTAACTGGCAGACTTCTGTTAAAATAAAAAGTCATGGCCCTGTATGGAAAGAATTGGTTACTGCATATATACATTGATGTTTATTAAAAATAAATATTATTTTTATGACTCCTACTTCAACTGACTTTTTCAATTTAACAACCAACTTCCAGTCCTGAATGAATTCAAGAGGAGAAATTCTACCCTATGAATTAGAGCAGGGGTTGGCAAACCTCAACCCGTGGGTCTAATCCAGTCCACCTCATTTTCAGAAAGGCCATGAACTAAAAAAAAACTTCATTCCTAAATGGTTGAAAAATATTAAAAGAAGAAGATTTTGAGATATAGGAAAATTATATAAAATTCAAATTTCTATGTTTGTTAATAAAGTTTTAATAGAACACAGCCATGCCCATTCTTTTAAGCATCATCTAAGGTTGCTTTCAAGCAGAGCTGAGTAGTTGAGAAAGAGATGGTATGGCCTGCAAAGCCAAAAATATTTACTATCTGGTGTTTTATAGAAAAAGTTTGCTGAACTCTGTGCTGGAACATTATTAAAAACTTGCTTTCCTGCCTCCCTCTCTTTTCCTGTGGTGTGGTGGCTGGTGTTTAAGGCTGCCTTCACCCCTCAAGGCTTCTGGGTTAATGTTGCCTTTCAGGTGAGAATTCGCACTAGGACAAGATGCTCTTCTCGGCAATCAGACATTTTTCTATGTCAGAACTGAGTGAAAGGAATCAAGAGTGACCTTTTAATGCACATTATTTACTCACAGAAAGGCTTTATTTTCGTATAGACAACTCTGAGTTCATCTTTACCCTTCTGCTTCCTTTCGGGCCAGGTTTTCTGAAAGCACAAAGCAATTCCTTTGCTTTGTTTCTATTCTGAAGGAATGATGTAGGTGAATGACCTGGAGAAAATTGATTTTTTTTTTTTCTGCTTGTGCATCTTGGTTTGATTTTCCTTTCGGAGTTGACAGATAATCCTCCTTTCTGATTTACTAGAAAATACTGGTATTCAGAGTTAGGTA
>NW_011888862.1:3539871-3542464 GCF_000151845.1 Pteropus vampyrus
ATTTTGAGATATAGGAAAATTATATAAAATTCAAATTTCTATGTTTGTTAATAAAGTTTTAATAGAACACAGCCATGCCCATTCTTTTAAGCATCATCTAAGGTTGCTTTCAAGCAGAGCTGAGTAGTTGAGAAAGAGATGGTATGGCCTGCAAAGCCAAAAATATTTACTATCTGGTGTTTTATAGAAAAAGTTTGCTGAACTCTGTGCTGGAACATTATTAAAAACTTGCTTTCCTGCCTCCCTCTCTTTTCCTGTGGTGTGGTGGCTGGTGTTTAAGGCTGCCTTCACCCCTCAAGGCTTCTGGGTTAATGTTGCCTTTCAGGTGAGAATTCGCACTAGGACAAGATGCTCTTCTCGGCAATCAGACATTTTTCTATGTCAGAACTGAGTGAAAGGAATCAAGAGTGACCTTTTAATGCACATTATTTACTCACAGAAAGGCTTTATTTTCGTATAGACAACTCTGAGTTCATCTTTACCCTTCTGCTTCCTTTCGGGCCAGGTTTTCTGAAAGCACAAAGCAATTCCTTTGCTTTGTTTCTATTCTGAAGGAATGATGTAGGTGAATGACCTGGAGAAAATTGATTTTTTTTTTTCTGCTTGTGCATCTTGGTTTGATTTTCCTTTCGGAGTTGACAGATAATCCTCCTTTCTGATTTACTAGAAAATACTGGTATTCAGAGTTAGGTATTGGACAGCTAAATGTATGATTTAAAAAGGGAGAAAGAATAAAAATAAAAGCCACATTGATCTCTATCCTTTTTTTTTTTTTTTTTGGCAGAAAGCAATCAGAGAAAATAAGAAGGATCTAGAATTGCAAACTTTTTTATTGAGGCAAAACAGTACCTTATAGATTATTAAAGAGCGTTGGGGGTGGGAGGCTTCATTATTGTTCCCTTGGGTGCTGGCAGGAGAGGACTAGGGTAATATAGGATAATCAGCTTCTGGGGTAACAGGTGTTAACCGGAAGTGCTGACTGAGCCGGGGTACAACGTGTAGCTATACCTTGCAATCCCTAGAAACAGAGCCTGAAGACAGGGATTTTTATGTAAGTAATTTATTAAGAGAGTGTTTAGAGGGAGAGTCTGTAAAGGAGTAGAGAAGGCAGGACAGGGAAGGGGAGAGATTAAGCAAGAATGTGGTTTCCGGGAAGTGTGGCCTTTGGCTAGCACCTTCTGGGAGCTTTGAAGCATGAATAATATCAAAGGTGGCCCCTCCCTGAGGGCTTCCCTCCCGCCAGACAGCCCCGAGGCACCTTGGGTGGGGGGTGAAGCTCCCCACTACCTCTAGCAGGGCCCTCCAATTGCCAAGGACAATCCTCCAGAGGTGAGAAGGGTGCAGGTGAGAGCGGCAGCGTTCCCAGCAGCCGGTCAAGGGACCCGTGGGGCCACCACCAAAGGCTATGGGATTCGATTTCCACTTAGGTTGTGAGGCCAACCAGCCCGCAGTGCTCGCAAAGAGTAAACAACTCTTAAAACTCAGCCGCTCCCAGAAGTTAAGGGTATAGGGGCAAATCTGCACCTACTGGAGAGAGAAGCAGGGAGATGCTGTCTTCGATTTTGTTGTACAACAGACCAGACCCAGGGGAGGGGAACGAGAACCTTCAAATGAAGATTGATAGGTTCATTATTATATGGGACTGACTACTCTGGAGACTGTGTTCTGAGATTTCGAGTGACCAGAGACTTTGTATTACCTAAGAATAAATAGAAAAGTCATTGCATTTTCCAGTTTTAATCAAGCCTGGGGTGAGGCAAAAGCTAGCCCCGCCTGGGGGATTTTAAAGAGGGTAATGGGGGACAAAAATGGACCTGCTTTGCGAGAACATACCACTAGTCATGCTGAACAGTGTATCACTCTATGTAGAAGACATCCGAATCGTCTACTTAAAATTTGTGGCCACTGTTTCCAGAACTGATCGGAACTGTCAAATCCAAGGAAAACAATTTTTCATGTTTACTTTCCAAAGCGTGTGTCCTAAAGTCCTCTTTTGATTTTAAAACATCACATTTGGAACAATATTTGTGGAGAGAGGCAGAAGGAAGCACTCAGAGACCCACTCACCTGGATTGCTGACAGTTTTCCAGTTCCCAGTTCTGATTTTCTGTAGGCTCCCAGAGATACATTACTGTTCTTCTAATCGACTCTACCTTAGCTCATTTGAATGGACTTCTGTAACTTCTAGAACCAAAATCTTTTAACTAAGACTTGTTACATGGGAGGGTCTTAGAAGCAGTGCTCTAGTTCCATGCGGGTTGGATGAAGGCAATGAGAAAAAGGAAGAGTTTAGGGACTTAGTTTGAAGCTTTGTTTCCAGGGCAAGCATACTATTTTTATTTAGTTTATCTTTACCTGTGGTGGCTTTGGGGAAGGGTCCCAAAACACCTTTGGGAGGTTGCCACTGTAAGACAGTATCAGTTTCTTCCTTTTTATAGATGAAGAAAAAGAGACCCAGAACTTGAAGTAAATTGCCAAAGATCACAAAGTGGCCAAGTGGCAAAGCCTGGAAGCGTAGCCTGTCGGCCTCCAATGACCTTGCTCCTTCACTTCTTCTTCCCAGAACGGCAGAAAAGATCCAGCTTTGGGGAGA
>NW_011888862.1:3542514-3596445 GCF_000151845.1 Pteropus vampyrus
AAGAGTAAACAACTCTTAAAACTCAGCCGCTCCCAGAAGTTAAGGGTATAGGGGCAAATCTGCACCTACTGGAGAGAGAAGCAGGGAGATGCTGTCTTCGATTTTGTTGTACAACAGACCAGACCCAGGGGAGGGGAACGAGAACCTTCAAATGAAGATTGATAGGTTCATTATTATATGGGACTGACTACTCTGGAGACTGTGTTCTGAGATTTCGAGTGACCAGAGACTTTGTATTACCTAAGAATAAATAGAAAAGCCATTGCATTTTCCAGTTTTAATCAAGCCTGGGGTGAGGCAAAAGCTAGCCCCGCCTGGGGGATTTTAAAGAGGGTAATGGGGGACAAAAATGGACCTGCTTTGCGAGAACATACCACTAGTCATGCTGAACAGTGTATCACTCTATGTAGAAGACATCCGAATCGTCTACTTAAAATTTGTGGCCACTGTTTCCAGAACTGATCGGAACTGTCAAATCCAAGGAAAACAATTTTTCATGTTTACTTTCCAAAGCGTGTGTCCTAAAGTCCTCTTTTGATTTTAAAACATCACATTTGGAACAATATTTGTGGAGAGAGGCAGAAGGAAGCACTCAGAGACCCACTCACCTGGATTGCTGACAGTTTTCCAGTTCCCAGTTCTGATTTTCTGTAGGCTCCCAGAGATACATTACTGTTCTTCTAATCGACTCTACCTTAGCTCATTTGAATGGACTTCTGTAACTTCTAGAACCAAAATCTTTTAACTAAGACTTGTTACATGGGAGGGTCTTAGAAGCAGTGCTCTAGTTCCATGCGGGTTGGATGAAGGCAATGAGAAAAAGGAAGAGTTTAGGGACTTAGTTTGAAGCTTTGTTTCCAGGGCAAGCATACTATTTTTATTTAGTTTATCTTTACCTGTGGTGGCTTTGGGGAAGGGTCCCAAAACACCTTTGGGAGGTTGCCATTGTAAGACAGTATCAGTTTCTTCCTTTTTATAGATGAAGAAAAAGAGACCCAGAACTTGAAGTAAATTGCCAAAGATCACAAAGTGGCCAAGTGGCAAAGCCTGGAAGCGTAGCCTGTCGGCCTCCAATGACCTTGCTCCTTCACTTCTTCTTCCCAGAACGGCAGAAAAGATCCAGCTTTGGGGAGAGGTCACTTTGAATGTGCCTGCTATATGCATCATGGAACAAAGCTTTTGTTTGGAAAGATTTGAAAGGCTTTAGAGGAAGGTTATTTGTTTCTGTTTATGTAATGCAATTAGCCTGTTGAATGTGAGATGAGAATAAAATGCTTTTCTCTGTTCAGTCTATTCATTTTTAAAAGCACACAGAGCACCAAGTCTACCAATGCTGACACTAATGTGCATGGGGAAGCTCACCAGAAATGAAAACATTAATTTATCTCAGTCTAGTTATTACTTTGGCTCCTTCCTTCCCTCTTAGTGTAAATTGCTAAGAACGTGAGACTATGTCCTGACTGGAGGTTTGTTATCATTTTGCTTAATTAAATAACATTCTCCAAGGCATGGAGTTGTAATTATTTCCTCCCTTTCTTATGCCCATTAGTTCAAATCCTCACAATTATCTATAAAACATGGTAAGTTTTCCTCCTTCTTACTGCTGCTGCCGGCATGGTAGATATTTCTTGTTCTTTGATTTTTCACTGTATTGGAACAGATTTTCATTAAATTTTATGGCAATTATTTGTACAACATTCATAAGACTCTCTAAGGATGGCAAGATTCTCATCTTGGGCAATTTTATCTGGAAGAGATTTTGATCATGTAATTTTAAAATTCTATAAAACTCAAAGGGAATCAATTATTATAAGGGTTTTTTTCTTTTTTTAAACCAAGCAGCAGGTTTCATTATCATCCTGCCCCCCCTCTCCGAGTGTATGTTGATATAAACAGTAAGCTTTCACATTCAAGAAAATAATAGCTTTTACTGTATAGGTTCATCACAGATGCTAAAGGTAACAGTATCACTATCGCTCGAAGTCCATGAGGTGGGTAGGGGCTCTGAATTTACCCTGTACAGATATTTTATTCCACTTGTGATCAATTTCTTTGGACAAATTCAACACCAAAATCTTGGGCAATAAAATTCCTTCTATTAAGTTCCTTATAAAACATCAAACTTATTTTTCAAGGTAGAAAGTACAAAAATAATACCTAATAATAATAGTAAATATTTACGTCCTACCCTGTGCCAATTGTTTTACATGCACTATTCGCTTTTTTACTTACATTCTTAGAACCATTTAATTGAGATATGATTGACACGTCAAAAGCTGCACATACTTAAAGTATATAACTCGATGAGTGTGGGGATAAGTATACGCTTAGAAAACCGTCATCACTATCAAGGCCATACACATATCCAACATTTTCCAAAGTTTCTTCCCATTCCTACGATTATTATTATTATTTTGACATATACTATTCTATTTAATCTTTATAAAAATCCCTATGATTTAGGTATCATTATTATTATCTCCATTTTATAGTTGAGGGAACTTAACGCTTGCAGATTGCTCAAAGTTCCATGCCTTTTAATAGGCAGAGTTGGGATTTAAATCTTTATCTGTCCAATTTCAGATCTTAATTTCTTTCTTGTGCTACCTCTCATCCAAGCATAAGAGAGGGGATTCTAGGGAGTCCATTAAGCTTGGAACGAGAAACCTTTACTACGGTGTTATCCAATTACAGAGTGAGCTAAAAGAGGGAAACCAAAATACCAGTCTGAGTTCCTTTATTTGGGAGAGGGTCTAGAGGTGCTAATAATTTCATAAGAGACAAGCTTTCAAGGCTAAACTTTTCGAATCCAGGAATAGTTTACAAATGCTGACACCATGCATATTGCTACTTCAAAGCCTTTACACTAGCTGTTCCCTCTGCCTGAATATTCTTAACTAAGATATTAACATGGCAAACTCCTTTACCTTCTGGAAGTCTTTGCTCAAATGTTAACCTCTGAATGGGCCTAACCTGTCTACTTCATTTAAAATTAGAAGCCCCAAACCCCAGAACTTCTTATCCCCCTTTGATTTATGTATGTATGTATTTACTTACTTACTTACTTATATTAAATGTATTGGCACAACATTGGTTAATAACATTATATAATTTTCAGGTATACAAGATTATAATTAGACATTTATTAAAAGGTGAAAAGTGCTTTATTTTTTACTAGCACTCATCACCTTCTAGCACACTACCTAATTGACTTAACTATCATCTATTGTTTATATCTGTCTTTCCCCACTAGAATAGTAAACATTCCAAGGAAAGGAATCTTTGTCTGTTTTGTTCACTGATGGACCCCAAGTTCCTGGAACTGTGCTTGGCACACAGTAGACATTCAATAAATTTAGTCTGATGAATCAATCAGGAAGACACATTCCCAGGAGTTATAAAGAAGCAACTGGGAAATCAGAGAGGTCAAGCTCAGAGCTTGACCCGAGGAGGTGAAGTTCAGAGCTTTCATGAATGTCACCGAATTCTCTCTCCCTCTCTCACGCACTCACATACCTATGGAAACATGCATGCACACATACCCCTTCCCTCGCAAGGCTTATTTTAGAGGCGGCAATTCATTTTGGAGGAATCACGTTTACATTTTTCTGGCAAAATGAACATGAAAGTCATTTTCTCTGCTCTTGTGAAGCAATTGTAAGATGCTCAGTTGCTCTAGTAATCCATGTTGGCCTGTACACCAAATGATCAAAGCGGGGCAGGACGGGCAACAAAGAATTAGAGATGGTGTCCTTATCAAGAAAGCCTGCTCACTGCGAATTGATTGGCTCTTCCAAAGCAAAGTGCAATTTACTTCACTCTCTATAGTTTAGAATGGCTGTCTCAGCCAATACCATTGATTATACCTTAATGTGCAATGTAGAGCATCTAATAAAGACATCTGAGAGGTAGCTGAGCTATAGGCAGGAGTTTGTAAGTAAAGTAAACCCAAGAGCTTTTGGGCAAAAGGTGAAAGACAGATGAGAGGAAGGTAAGAAGGAAAACAGGGATCATCATTTCAAATCAGGCTTTGCCATTAACATTAACAGAAAGCAGGCAGACCAGTGGGTGCCTGCAAGAGTACCCACAAAATCTTAGGGGTAACCTGCAACAGGTCTTCAAAAGTCAAACCCTTAGAAGAGGGGTAGACGAACTACAGCCCACTGGCCGAATCTGGCTTGCCATCTGTTTCTGTATGGTCTATAAGCTAAGGATGGTTTTTATGTTTTTAAGTGGTTAAAAAAAAAACCAAAAGATTAATAGTGACACATGGAAATTACATGCAATTCAGATTTCAGTGTCCACAAGTAAAGTTTCATTGGAACACAGCCTCACTCATTTGTTTACGTATTGTCTATGGACTACGTATTATGTATTGGCTACTATTGTGTTATAGTAATAGAATGGAGCATTGGTGACAAGGCTGTGTAGACAAACTCTACAACATTTACTATCTGCCCCTTACAGAAAGAGTTTGCTTACTTTTGACTTAGAACTTCAGTTATTTTGCTATGTTTCTGTATTAGAGATGCCACAAGGTTTCTTCCCTATAGATAGTTTTCTTTAATAAAATAAATCTTATAACAAAATATTATAATGCTATAATATACCTTATACTTTTTCTGATTTTGCTGCTACACAGCCTTGTTAAATGTCTCTTGTCTTGCAAACAGCTCATCATCTGAGAGCTGTATATCTGGCAGTAAGTAATAAGCATTACTCATTAATTGAAGTAAGATTCCAATCTTATTGAGTTTTCTTTCAAATTGCTTTCAATTTAATAAAACTGAACTGCACCTAATAGAGAATTAAATGTCTATGTTTGACTCAAATGTCAGAGCTGCCCTTCTCTTCCAGACTTTTATTAGAATGTGCTGGAATTTTTTTTTCTTAAGCCAGCAAGAGATATATATGCTATAATACCTCTTCCAAATGAACGTGAACCTTCTGGATCACTGCTGTGGGTGCAGGCAAATGTGGAAATCGTGGACTCCATTCTGAGGATGCAGTAATCAAAGAAGTTTAGCAATGACTGTGGCTATAAGTATACCTGAATGCTCCCATCTCTACGAGCTTGTGAAAACAAATGTGGTTTTATTAATATTGACTACATATATGGATCTATTAAAATGAATACTGATTTCCCTTAGTGCCCTGCTTCCAGCCACTTATACAGAAATGTCAGTGCTTTGCAAATTTCCCGTCTCCTGGAATTTTGGAGGTCCCCAGGGCTGCTTCGCAGGTGCATGTTTATCAGACTCAGTCCCGGCTTGCTGTGGCTGCCAGCCAAGTGGGGCCTCCGAATGTGCAGGTTCTCATGTCCCAGGAGGGCTGTGCAGCAATGTCATTACACGAGTCATGGCTGCCTCTGCCACCTCAGTGTTGCTGAGCTGGAGATTCACTGCCTCTGTGGAACTTTCCACGACCCCAGCTGGCCCTGAAAGCCCCGTAAAGGTGTGTCATGTCTGCTCCCATAAGACAGAGAAACAGCTGCTGCTTCCGAAACTTCATTCTTGTGGATCGCTTAATGTCAGCGTCCAAACAGGCCTCTTCCAGGTTACAAGGAGACTCAGTTTGGGGCTGTCTCACAGCATGGCTGCTTGGGAACTAACGTGCTACAAGGGTGAGGGAACCCGTAGGTCCCATTACACTCATGGCTCTTCTGCCTTCCTGAGTTCATCATACCACAAGGGTGATGAGTTTCCAGAAAAGCTAAAAGTACTACCTCCTCCCACCCTCAGGTCTGGCTGGCTGGTCTGGAGTTCCATCTCCATCATCCTAAAGTCACTCTCAGTTGACTAGTCAGCCCTCTCCATCCTCCTGCCTTCTTTGTGGACTCCGCAGCATGTTAAACTCATTTACATATCTGAATTCAAGTTGTGGTCAGGGTTAAATATACCTCACTCCCACTTCCTGGTCCCCAAGAAAATATGTAGATACAAATAAATAAATGTGTATGTGTGTGAGATCTATCAAAGTTTGAAATCTGACCCAGCCAGGAACCAGTTACAGAAAATCAAAAGATTTCTTTTGTGTGTGTATGGAAAGCTTGATTGTGGTCTGCTATGAGAAAAATTATACGTAACTTTTTACATATGTCATGTATTTTGAAAAATTATATGGATAATAGATGCTTGTGTGATTTCAACACATGCTTTGGAATGGGCGGAAAACGCTCTATTTAATAAGGTATATTTTTACTTTTTATTCACTTAAAAGTATTAGGTATCTACTCTTTGCCAGGCGCTGGGGACACTGTGGGGATACAAGAGGGTTCTGCCCTGATGGATCTCTTATTCCAGTGGGAGAGTAAAAAAACAAGTCAAGAAATAACATATATAATTTTCAAGTGGTGACAATTTTCATAAAGCAAATTAAAGCAGGGTAAGGAGATGGATAGTGACAGCTGGGCAATGCTACTGTAGACGCAGGATGAAGAGAGAAGGCCTCTCTAAAGATGAAACTTTGGAGGCAAGACCTGAAGGAAGTGAGAGGATGAGCCTTGCACTAGTCTTGGAGAAGACATGCAGAAAGAAAGCATGTGCAAAGGCCCTGGGAGCAGGTTAGGACAGAGGATGGATGGAGCGCCTAGGCTAGCACAGATGGGCATTCCTGTAGGTCAGCCTCCCACCTGAATCATATTCTCCTCCCTCTTTCCCTTTCAGAAAATTTAAGTATGATGCCTCAGACTAATCCGCGAGATACCGCCCCCAACGACGACAGAAATCACTATTTATGAAGCTCTACTATGTTCCAGAGATTTTTATATAAGTCGTTGACAATATTTAAAATGAGCCTGGGAGGTGGGCATTTTTATCCTCATTTTAGGGTAATCATGTGACCTGCCCAAGACTACACAGCTTTTAAATAATGGAACTCTCAAGTCTTTTGAGTTCCAAAGTGTGCGCTATTTCCATCATGTACAAAGTTCTCAGTCTTCTCCAACCTCAGCCTCTTTTCTCATACTAACTATCCTGTAGTAGATGGATTCTGTGGCTCAAATGAAGACCCGTTTGGCAGGAATAAGGAGAATGGAAAAGGAAGGGTGCCGGGGCCAGGAGCTGGGTGAATCCCAGGGGATCTTATTGCTTCCACCAATTTTTGGAGGCCACCCAGGCCCTGAGAGTGACTACACAATGGGAAGCCATGCAGGAAGAAGCAAGGGAAGCTCATCAACCTCACTGGCCTGTTGGTGCCTGGGAGTTTAGGACCTAGAGACTGGAAGTTTCATGGCCTACAAAGAGGATTTCCCTGGAGTGGGCAAATTGTGATAGAGCAGGGCCCATGCATTTTCTGATGCTGTAGGCTTTCTGCCTTTGCAGATCAGGTTCTCTGTGTCATTTGCTGTGTCACCTTTACTCTGAGTGTTTATGGTGATCGATAGCTGAGAGTGTTCCATCTACTGCAGTGAGTCCACCAGGACCAGTGAACTCAGTGCCCTGAGCAGGGACCAGAAGCTCCTCCCTACAGACAGAGGGGTGGCTCTCTACACAAAGTACCCTAGACACAGCTGGATGAAGGGCCTTTTTCTTCCAGATTTTCTGTAGTAAGATTTTATGGCTGTGTAGGTCCCGACTCCTCGGGTATTGTGTTTGGATGGGAGCCAATAGTCTCTTTTGGAACACCAGCTTAGAAGGGTGGGGGGCGCCTTCCCTCCTGCCCTCCCGAGGACAGAAATCTGTTTTACTTTTGCGAAATGCCCACCATGCTCCTAATGTTTCTCAAGTCCTCTGCCTCCAAATAAGAGTCCTAATTAGTTACGTACTCATAATCAATGAGTGTAATTGTTCACAAATCCAGTCGTTTACTCATTACTCCTTTCATTCTTTTGTCCTTTGGGCCATCCCATTCAATTATGTAATACAGAGAATGTAATGTAACAGTTCCCAGCATCTGCAAATAGCTGTTCAGCATTATTAGAAAAAAAAGTTACACACTTGTGAAGATGAGTACAAGGATAGAGTAACTGCTATGACAAACTACCCCCAAATTTCATCAGATTAACAGAGCAAAAATGAATGTCTCACTTACATAAGACAGCGTCCTGTGTACTCTTATGCAGATGGCTCTCTCAGGAGCCTCCTCTCCAACCCCTGACTCAGAAGCCCAGGCTCCTGCCGTGTTGTGGCTCCATCTTCCTCTAAGTCCTTGGAATCTTCTATATTCAACCATCTAATGGAGAAAGAAATGGAAGGCCACATGTATGAGGGTTGTAGAGAGTCATGAAGGGGGCTTATATCCCTTTATGTCACATCATTTGGTCTAGATGCAATCATTTGGCTGCATCATGGGCTGGAAAACATGGCTTAGCTGGCTACCCTACAGGAAAGGCGAGCAGCTGGCAATCCACTATAAATTTAAAATCCACTAGGATACCCGGCATCCTATGGCAACCAAGCCAGCTCTTTCTCTTATATCAGTTATTTCAAATCTTACTGTTTCCCAAATTTCCAATGCTACCACATTCCCCACTACTCTTTTTAAAATAAAATATTTCATATATATGAAAAAATATAAAGAATGAAGTTCACCTGTATATCCACCGACCATTCAGGAAATAAAATACTGCAAAGACAGTTGAAGCTTTCTGCATATTAATCCCTGCTTCTTTCTTAGGAGGTGATTTTGTCTCTTATTTAACAAAGAAAATCAAACACCACTGCACTGTAACCCCCTCGGTGTTCTGCCGCCATCAGTAACACAAACATCACTGCTTCCATCACCATTTCCTCCTGTTTTCTGTTGCCACAGGAGAGCAATGTCTCCCTTGTCATTAGTCTACTTCTTCACTTGCTCTCCCTCTCTCTCTCTTCCCCATTATCACAGACCTCACACTTTCCTTATCCGCACTCTGTTTCAGTCTCTTCCTTCTCACCAACATCTAGTTATCTTCAAGTCTCTTCCAACTCACGAATTCAAAAGCTCTATTTGACTTCTTGCCTACCTCCAGCTCGCTCTCTTCTTCGTGAAATTGTTTTGTGAAATGGCTGTCACCTTATACTTCGATCCACTGTAATCTGGATTCCATCCCACTGCTCCAGGGAACCAATTCTTCTCCAGCCCACCATGACCATCGACTTGAGCCAATGGACATTTCTCAGTCTGTATCCTCTCTGCCCTCTCAGCACACTTGACCCCATGGATATCTCTCTCCTTGAAACATTCTCTTTCCATGGATTTCTCAGAACTATGCTCTACTTTTTCTCCTATGACTGTCCAAATCTTAGTGCATTTGTCCTTCGCATTCCCTTAAATGACAATATTTCTTAAGTGTTTTTTCCTAGATTGTCTTCTCTTTTCTTTATATATTTTTCTTAAGTGATCTCATCCACTGATTCTTGTCAGCCCGAAGCCCAAATCTCTCCCACCGAAACCAACCAAACAAACAAAATGAACAGTATTCTCGACAATGAAAATCTCTCAGCCCTTGCTATGGCATCAACCTACTTCGCTATCCCCTCTTAGCCAAAATTCTTGATAATGATCTATCAAGATAATTTTCCTCCGCTTCCTGCCCTTCCACTTCTTCCTCAGCCCATTCTAACATATTGGTTTTTGCTTTCATGACTCCACCATGATGGCCCTTGAGAAGAAGGTAATCTTCATATTGCTAAACCCAGTGGACATTTTTAGCTATGTTTTCCCTGATCTCTTAGTAGCCTAAAGCCTATGGAGTGAGTGTTTATCAAATAGCTGTGGATTCTCTGATATAACACTTTCCCTTCCACCTCTCCGACTACTCCATCTATGCTACTCTGTGGGATCATCTAAAATTATGTCTTTTAAATACTGGATTTTTCAAGGATATATCTTAGAATCTTTTTTTTTTTTGTCCTCAAGGTCTCTTTGCCCTTGATTTCAGTTACTATTTATATCCTGATGATCCACAAGTTTATTAAGTGTCCAGTCAGATCTCCCTTCTGACCTCCAAACTTATATATCCAAATTCCCCCTCGACCTTGCCACTTGGATATTTTAAAGGCTTCGCTAATTCAATATTTCCAAAAACTGATATCGTGCATTTCTCTCTCTAAATCTAGATCTAGTTCCCCGTGTTTCTTGTTTCAATGAATGGTACCATCATCCATTCAGATGTACAAACCAACACTTTCTCCCCGTCAAATTATTCTCAATAATTTCTCCTCCATCTCCTTCTTCCTCTAATCTATTCTGTTGTCTTATCAGTGTTGCTTGTCAAGTATCTTCCAGATCTGACCGTTTCTCTCCATACCTACCAACACTCCTCTACACATAACTTGTACCAGTTTTCCTTCCCTCCCTGTGATCCTGTCATACTGACTTTAGAGGCCTTTAAACTAGGCCCACTGCTCCTGTCTTTTTTTCTGGAACACTTCCTTTTTCTACTCCATCTCTCTCTATGACTTTGGAAAACACTCTCATAATTCTGATCTCAGTTTAAGCATCCTTTTTACAAGGAATTATTCTTTGATTCCTCAGACTGGATCAAGTTTCTTTCTTATATGCTCTTATGGTTTACAGTATCTTTCTTTCACAGTACTTAAGACAGCATATTTATATTTGTGATTATTTGACCAATGCTGAACCTTCTCCATTAGATTACATAGCTTAATCTGTATTGCTAACTTCCATATTCTTGGCATGTAGTATAGCACATGATACATATCAGGTGTTCAGTAGATATTTAAGTGGTTTCAAGTACCAATTGTAGGCTGACAATTGCCAAAACTATCTCCAACCGAAGGCGCTCTATATAACCAACCCTTTACCTGGCACCTCTGATTGGGTGTCTCACTGGCATCTCAAACTTAACAAATCCCAAACTATACTCATGATCTCATCCATCCCCATCCAAACATCATTTTCTCCCCTAGGTTCTGTCTTAGAGAGCATTTTCCCCCAACTTTTTACTTGCTCGAATTAGATATCAGGTATCAGCACTGGACTTTTTTCTCCCTTATCTCTCACTTCTGATAAAGCAACAAGTCCTACTCTTTCTGTCTCTCATGTATGTTTCCAATCTGTCCATTTCTACCCAGCCTCACTGTCCCTATTCTAGTTCAGGATATTATAGACTCTAGCCTGGATTACTACAAATGCCACTTTACTGACCTCCCTCCTTGTAGCTTTGTGTTCCTCCTAGCATTAACCTTTACAAACAGTTATTTGTCTAGAATGAAAATCTGATCATACATCTGCTTCAAAGGCCTAGATAGTTCCTTATCACTCAATAAGGCTTATAAAACTCTGAAGGAACCAGTTCTTATTTGGCTCTTCGTCCTCACCTTTCATGCCTCTCCCTCCATACTACATTCTCCATCCATCCTAGATTACTTCCTGTTTATTGAATGAGCCCTGCTCTCCTATACCTTCAGATTTTCTAAATTAGTAAATTACTACTGCATAATGAATCATTCCAAAACTTAGTGTCTTATAATAACAACCATTTATTATTTCCCATGGGCCTACGGGTCAACTGGGTAAGTCTTCTGATTTGGACCAGGTTGATCTGCTCTCCATGGGACTAGCTAATTTTTCTTTGCTCATTTAGTAGTCTGGTTAGGGGCTGGCTGGTCTAGAATGATCTAGTATGGCCTCATCTGGCTGTCCTCTGCATGGACTCTCATCCTCCAGTAGTCAAGTCTTGGTTTATTCTCATAGTGGTGGCAGAATTAAAAGGAAGGAAAGAGAGCAGAAGCATGCAAGGCTACCTGGTGCCGGGGCAGGAAACTGAGATGCAATCATTTCTGTTGCATTCTATAAACCAAAACAAGTCACGAGGTCATCTCGGATTCAACGCATTGGAAACAGACTCCTCCGCTGGATGGAGTTGCTGCAAACCCACTCCGCAGAGGAGTGGGCCCATAAATGGATGGAGACACTGGGCCATTTGTGCAAGCAGTGTACCATATCATCTTTCACATTCCTTTTGCAGAGAATACCTATACCTCAGCCTTTCCTTTTAATAAGTCGTAATTCTCTCTCTGGTCTCAATTTAGATGTCATTTCTCAGAAGCTTTCCTAGATTCCTCTAGATGTCTCTCCTCTGGATCTCATCACTATAGCACGTATATTAAATCCCTGACTACTTATGTGATTCTCCAATTAGAACATAACTCCTTGAGCACAGAGAGTATGTCTTATTTGGTCACCTCCTACCTAGCACAACACCTGGCGACAGCAGGGGCTCTTATAGGCAAATTTAAATTTAAAATGCACAATAAAAATCAACCAAGCGAGATCTCAATAAGTAAATTTAAGTGTAAAAAATGAACAATAAATAAAGTCAATCAATATCAAGGTGTGCTTCCCCTGCCGCTTACATCTCTGATTAAAGATAAAACAGCAGCAAATACTTCCAGCAACTCAGCTTTCTCCTTTTCTTTTCCTTTTCTTTTATTTCTTCTTCAGCAGAACCAAGACAGTAGGATTTGAACTTTTCTGAGTGATTTTTCTCGTGCAGAGTGGTCACAAAAAACACAATATCAACACAAAGATAATAGGCATGAATCTACCTGGTGTTCTTAGCGGGGCAGAAGTATTTATTTCAAGCCCCTTTTTACTATGCTGTTCTCTACTCGTCACTCATCTGACAAGAAGTGTTGTGGTGCTTTATCTATAAATTACTTTTTCTCAGGGCTCAGTCATTTCCATCGCTAGTCTTGTATCTTCTGCAAATCCTCGATGTCTCAGAACAGAGCTAAATCTGGTATTTGCTGTGGAGTCTCTAGAGCAGTGAGGCACAAGATGACTCCAACTTCTTTCGCTCAGCTAACTTCCCTTTTGCCATCTTATCACATTGATTATCAAGTTGCTATTGACCTTTCTTAACCACCACACTCACTTTTGAACTTACTTTCCTCCTGATGTAGCTGTTTCCTCAACCACACCTCACCTCACTCCATCCACAGATTCTCACATGTTGCTGCATTTTTCTCTTAGGTCATGGGTCTTAGGTCAATTTTCTAGTCATGTTTCTTTGGCTTCCCCATCCACGTATTTTTTCTCTTGCAAATTATTATTCTTTTAAGTATCTGTCCAATAGGAAATGCTAATCCCCCATCTCCACATAATTCAGTTTAATAGCAAGTTGCGATGACATGGACAGTTGTCTCTTTCACATCTTTAAGGCCTTCAAGGTTAACATTGTCCTCTCCCCATGGGTACAAACTCCTACGGTTCCCATCATTGCCACTGTAACACATTTTCTTGACATCCCACAACCTGCCCCGAGGTTAACTCCCATTTATCACAAAAAAAAGGGGGATTAGCAATGAGGAGACCCGTGCAAAAAGTATTCTTCAGAAACTCCCTATTGGGGCTCTCATTCCGTAAGATCATCCTTAGGTTCTCAAAGCGACAGAATGAACTCTAAGTGAGCCACCATTGCCAATCAGTATAAGATTCAGTATTCATAAGTCATGCCAAAGTAGCCCCATTTGCATTTTTGACAAATTTACAAGACCAGGACTTTAGTACAATATTTGGCAACACTTCCTTACTAGTCTTGAGAACCGTGAGGAAGAATATGGATAGGATGATCCTATGGATGCATTATTATTGGATGGCTAATCATCCCTATACATAGAAAGTTGATTAATGGGGCTGCAACCTTTTTTTTTTTTTTTTTATAAAAGGCCACGCAGTAGTAGTTATTTTAGGCTTTGTAGGCTGAACTACTCAAGTCTGCTGTTGCAGGTCAAGAGCAGCCCTAGACAATATATAAAAGAATGAGTGTGACTGTTTTCCAATGAAACTTTATTTACAAAACAGGCATGGGCTGGATGTGTGCCATAGTTTGGTGCCCCCTGTCTTACGGTCTAAGCTACTAGGGGGCATGACTGCCTTATATAGGTTCTAGTGATCTGTACACTATGAGAATTCAAAACCTTCAATCTGCAACTGGACTGTTGTCTTTAATTACTGTACCCACCGCACTGTGTTAATGTTCACACCTGCTGACACACCCGTGTTCACACACGCCCAGTCACCACAGAGAGCCTTTCTTTTATTCTAATTAGTATTGTATAGTCTTAGAAAGAAAAGAACCATTGAATGCTTTTACTACAAAACCCAGTGCAGTTAAGAATTAATCTACACATGGATGAGTTCATAAAAAACATAAGAAAACATTAGCAGTTAATTAGAAATTAATGTAAAATGCTAAATGAAGTTCTCAGATTGAAGCAACTGCATCACACTTGAATTGTTAATACAGCAATTAGCTCAGCTGCCTACAAAGTACTTGTTAATAAATACTTCATAAAGACTTCTGTTAAATGAGGGCACAGCAGGTTTATAAAATTTAAGTCTATATGGTCTTGAAAAATGTACTCAATATGCTTCCTCTTTGGAATCTGTAGTCATGGCAGCTTCTTGAAAGAATTCATGCTACAGCTAAATTTAAAATACATTTTCCTTTCTGAAATGACACACACACACACACACACACACACACACACACACTCAGTGCTATACAACAGTCATTCTCAAAGTGAGGTCTGCAGACAAGCAATATCGGCAACTCCAGGGAAATGGTTAGTGATGTCAATTTTGTGGCTTCCCTCCACACTTACCGAATCAGACACTTGGGGTGGGGCTCAGAAATCTGTGTTTGGATAAGCCTTTCCGGTGATTCTGACGTGGCTCAGGCTTGCGAACTACTGCTTTACCACACCGAGAGTGACATGCGAGTGTGCCTCAGATGTCTGTGGCCCAGACCGTGAGCATGGGGTGGTGAATGCTACTGCGTCTTCACACTGCAATCATGTGGGGTGTTTCATAAACACTGTTGCCTGCACTCCACCCAGAGATCATGATGTAACTGGTCTGGGGCATGGGCGGGGCTTTAGAATGTTTCAAAAATTCCGAGGTTATTCTAATCTGCAGATATGTTTCGTAAAGACTGGAGTAGAAACAGTCACACTCCAACGCAGATGGGGCAGAAGAAACTATCTTTGATGGTATGGAGAATGGCTGTCTGCTTCTTAGTTCCATTCCAGATTAGATTTAGCTCTATTTTGGTCAAAAAGTGGTTTCCTTGCTGTATTTGTCTTTGGGAAAATCCCAGGGTCTTAATAGCATCAGCTATAATCTTTGTGATACTGAGAGTGGTATATAATTATATGAATCCATGTATTCTTGTTTAGCATACATTAAAATATGTTTTCTTTTAAAAATATAGTGTCTTTTATCCTTAAAATATGGACGCACACATGTGCACACACACTTAACTGTTATGCTAAAAGTCCACAGTGGCTCTCGGTGTTAGTAGATGAAATCCTATGCATAGAGAAATGGTCTACTTCTACACATTGAAAGATAATGGGGAAAAAAATGAAACTAAAAATAAAGACCAAAACCAGAAACAAAAACTTCAACAAGTTAAAAGACTTAAAACTATACCAAAATAACTAAATAATAAAATCGGCAAGTGTAGAACGTCTAAAAATAATGATAATATTAATTTGACATATAAGATATGAGCAGTATTGTTTCCAGATGACAAGTCACTTACTAGATAAGCAAAAATGAAATAAATGAATGTAACAGTCAACCCAAGAAGCAAATAATAAGAAATATAAGCCAAAGGAAAGTGGGAAGAATTCATTAATAAATACAGAAATATCAATAAATGAAAATGCAGAAAGACATGTTTTCTTTAAAAATGTGAAAAAAAAATAAGTGAACCATTAACTAGTCTAGTTAAGAAAAAAAAATGAAACTCAGCAAACACAACTAGGAATAAAATAGAAGCATCACATATACAGAGGAACTGGAAAAGAATTCTATAAATACTCTATATACTTCTAGACTAACAGTTTTCAAATGTTGGGTAAAATGGAAACATTTCAAGAACTACGTAATTTTTTAAAAATATCCAGAAAAAAAATACTCAAATAGATCAATAACTATAGGAGAAACTGAAAAAGAAACTTTCGCAGGTGTATTTTTTCAAATCTTAAGTTTCAGAGATTCCTAAACTACTGAGACTGTTCCAGGGAAGAGAGAAAAAGGCGAATATTTCATCTTTTTACAAAGCCGGAAGCTAGAGTAATGCCGACAAGCATACCTGACATCCAGAAAGATCTTCACAGAGTAAAGACAGAAAAAGAAGGGAGGAGGCGTGGAGAGAGAGAAACTGGTGATTTCACAAGAATTCACACAATGGCTGAAAATTAAATTTTACTAGCTGGAGCTGTGAGGCTGGGAAAAGGCCTTGAACCTCTGGAGCCGCCCACTGCTCTGGGATGAACGGCCTGGGGTGGGGGGAATTCAATAGTTTCCCAATTCTAAATCTCCCCTGACTGTAAAACCAGCATTTTAATTATATATATTTTCAGGATAACACAAACTATATTTAATGGACCTAAAACACAAAAACATGCATTTATACACTTATATACCACTTCTGTGTAATAGCCTAAGATTCGTCTGAGCCTTCTTCACACGGCAGTCTAAAAATTCTGGGGGCTCATGCGACAGTGGCTGCAGTGCCTGACAGCGCACAGTGACTGGGCTGCTTTTCAAAATCTGAGCTGCTGGACTTGGTATGTTTGGAGCAGTATTCTTATTTTGTTAGACACTGGTTTCATTCTTTTCTTTAATCAAATCACATATTTCTTGGAATAGATTCAGTTGCCTTGAAAGTCAGCCAGAAGCTTTAAACTAATAGGTCTTTGGTGCCTGGGTAACAACAGTCTCTTGTCACACATGTATGAGCCACACCAACCACTCCCAAGTTTTAGAATTCTGTGATCTCCTGTGAGAGTTTTTATTTCTACTGCCTTTGATTGTGTCCTGGTATTTCACAAAAAAATATCTTATATTTGCACAATAAGAAGTTCTCTTTCCAATGCACATAAAAGTGGAATATTTTTAAAAAACACTTGAAAAGATAATTATGGTACCTATTGCCCAAATCTGAGCTTATAATATCATTCTCCAATAAAAGGAACTAGGGCTCTTTGGACAAAGAGTTGATTCTAGGGCTGGGGTAAGAAATATATAAGACAGGCCTAAAGCATCTTGTAGTGCCTGAAATAAAGTGGTAAAAAATACATAAATAACCCACGATGATGGGACTATGCCAAGGGATACAATGGGTCAACGGAAAGAAACCCCAATGAACAAACGTGGAACAATTTGAGCAATCAACTAAAGTAGTGCAGGATTATAACGCAAAGTAGAAAATAAATATCCGTGTGTCCATATTGATATAAATGAGTGATTGAACTAGTCTGCAGCTAACTAGAGAAAAAGCAGCAAATGCCCCGTGCAGAAGAATTTCAAACAATCTTTGGAGACAGTGGGCCCCCAGGGAGGTACAGCAGGACTCCCTACTTCTTAAGTGTGGGCTGTGCACAATAACTTCCTTCCAAAATGCACAATATGGAAAAGTAGAGAAAAAGAGTAACTTTATGGTGGAGACACCCAACAAACACTGCCTCAGCCAGGGGATCAAGGTTAACTCCAATCCTGTTAAGTCATATCGACGGCATATATGACGATAGCCCTGAATCTCTGTGGCCTTCCTCTCAAACACTCATAACTCTCATCTGATCAGGAGACAAACATCAGACAAATTCCAGAGGAGGGACATTCTACAAAATAACTGATCGGTCCGCCTCAAAGCTGTCAAGATTATGAAAAACAAGGAAATTTTGAGAAACTGTCATCGCCAAGAAGAGTCTGAGGGGACATGGCAACTGAATGTAATGTGGGATTCTGGATGGGATTCTTGAGAAGACAAAGGACATTAGGGAAAACAACTAAGGAAGTCCGAATGTGAACTTTGGTTAGTAATAATGTATCAATATTGGTTCATTAATTGTGATGAATGTACCGTACTAGTATATTAATAATAAAGGAAACTGAGTCTGTGGCACATCAGAACTCTTGTATTATATTCCAACTTTTCTGTAAATGTAAAACTATCCTAAAATAAGTATATTTTTAAAACTTAAGGGTAGCTGTAAATATAAATTATAATTCGACTGTGCAGAGCAGTTTCAAAGCAAGTATCTCAAAGGCAGTGGCAATCTGATCAAGGGTCCTTTAACACATGTCTAAATTCAAAGATTCTAGCAATAACAACTCAGCCAGCATTTTACCCTTCTTCTGACATAATTTTTTAAATACATATTAATTTCAGAAATGTTACTATCTGAAAAATTAATTAAGGACAATTAATTTACTTTAGCACTTATCAAGTTTAATTGTAATTTATAAAAGAAAAATACTTATTTTATTGTTCCTAATGCTGCGAGCTCCTCAAGAACAGGAAAGAATCTCGTGCATTTGTCTCCTCGGCACCCCACAGCATGGGGGCTCAGCTGCATCTGAAGTATGTGAGGTTGAATGTGGCGTGGCATTAATTTATTGACTGACCGATAAGAGTGACCAGCCCTGTCAACTGGGGCAATTGCAAAAATGGAGAAGGAGCAGTGAAGAGAACGTGCCTACAGAACTACTCATAGAAGCAGGACTTCTGCTCTGGCCCAACCTTTGCTTAGGGCCCTTTATTGTCGTGAGTAGTTTTGGCCTCTTCTTTACAGGTGGATTCTTTCAGATGAAACATCCTGATGTCGAATGAATTTTTTTTCTTACTATTGTTCTTTTGAATTATTTTTATGCTCGACAAAACCATAACTTAGAACTGTTTCACCGAAAGCATCTGCACATGACGTTTAAATAAAATAATGAGCAAAACGAAACAATCCAGAAGCTTCAAATTTTCTTGAAGACGTATTTGGAGAACGGTCACCAAATATCTGCCACGCATGCTGAAGGAACTGTAGATTCTGGGGAAGATGAATCTGAGCAGTGAGATGAGTCGAAGAAGACTTTTGAATCCTGTGGCAAAATCAAGTGCTATTAAATTGTGAAAAAGACTTTAATCTTTTCCTGCAAATCTTCTCCTCCAGTGATCCCATTTCCAGATATTCACATTCATCCTCACAGTCAATCATTCCAGAAGCTCACGGTCTATCTGGACACCTTTCCTATTTTTCAACAGCAAATTCATCACCATATCACCCTTTTCTAATGATTTTCCGTTTTTGTTTTTGTTTTTGTTTTTTTTTTTTTTGACTCTCGTCTCTTCTGATCCATTGCCACAAAGGAGCCAAAGGGATTGTTATCAAATGTAAACTGGATGGCGTCATTCTGAATGATTTCTCGTTCTTCGGAGATAAAGCTTACAACCTTCATGCGGCCT
Source organism: Pteropus vampyrus (assembly GCF_000151845.1). Taxonomy (NCBI): domain Eukaryota; kingdom Metazoa; phylum Chordata; class Mammalia; order Chiroptera; family Pteropodidae; genus Pteropus; species Pteropus vampyrus. The sequence continues at coordinate 3,561,713 of NW_011888862.1, forward strand.
CTCCTTCTCGCGGTGCAGTGCCTGGACTCCTCTCTTCAGGATATGGGCGGTCATCCCCCTGTTGGCCGCAGAGGGCTCACAGCTGTCTCTCCCCAAGAATCACCATCAGCCAGGAATAATTATCTTCTAATGAGTGATCAATGGTGGGATGTACAAAGGTCTGGCCCTTTTGCTTCAATTTGAACCTGAAGGGCCACCCTAGCTACCCCATGTTGTTGGCTGAGTCCTCTACTGCAACTATGGTGAAGTTCAAATTCTCTCTCTGCCCAATCCCACTTCCTTTAAAGATACTGTTTCCTAACTGACAACCAACTGACCCCCTGTGCTCAAGTGTCCATCTCAGAGGCTGTTTCCTGTGAACCCAGTTTAAGATACCACCACTTCTCTGCCTCATCTCTCCCTCCCTGACCTCATGGAATGCATCCTCCACCCCATCTCTGTGACAGCCTGGGTTTCGGTTCTGCATCTGCACCAATGGATGGCGCCAAGGCTCATCATTGGACACACGTACTCTTGTATAAAAGGAGATTTCTCAAACTGTGGATCACATTGATTTCGCTAATGCTCACGTTTGGATTTTCTGAGATTCTACATTTCTAATATCAGCTCCCAGGTGATGCTGATGCTACCAGTCTGTGGACCACATTCTAGTATTAAGATTCCAGAAATTCTCTTAGATTCCTTGTTGCTGTACTAGTTTGACGAGCAGAAGCATAGAATTCTAGATCAAAGATTCTGAAGGCACACAGAATTAGCTTCAAGTTCCTGTCCTGCCCTTCTCAACTTTGTGGCCTTGACCAAGGTGTGCTATCCAGGTCTCAGTTTCCTTATTTATAAAATGGGAGTAAATGCTGCCAACTCTTGGCTATTACTGTGGAGGCTAAATGATATAACACAGGCAGAGCGCTTAGCACAGTGCCTGGCACGGAGCCCTTAAAAATCATCAGCTTGAGGTCATAACTGCAAATCAGCATTCCGTGTGGGAACATGAAGAGTGTTATTATGGGTTAGTCACTTGGGCCATAGCCAGAGACTCAGATGGGCACTGCTAGGAGCATCGCCTCTGAACTATAAGCGGTACAGAGTTGCAGAGACAGAACCACAACAGACTGTTCAGGTGCAGAGAGAAGAAGAGGGGATCTATTAAACAGAAGAGCAAACCTTCTGCTTCTGGAATTCTCCATGTCATTTCACAGGTAAAGAACGGCACGTAAGTCCAAGCTGCAGGCTGTTCTCTGGTCTGTGAACCAGATGATCTGGGAAGTGGGGCATGGAATCCTCACAGAAGCAGAAAGTAAGTCATCGTGTTCTTTCTCTTTTCTGCCCTTTGTGCTTAGTGAGCCTCCCAGAATACACCCTTAAGACTCAGGCTGGACTCAGTATCCTAGCAAGTGTATGTATAAAAAAAAAAAAAAAAACAACGAATAGTTCCCAGAGACGGTATTAAAAGGGACTCCACGGCCTTAACATGCTCCCTTTGATTCAGAGCAAAGGAGTCATGTCAACAGGAAACACTTGTTTTCTCTCAGTAGGCATGGCTGAAGGCAGCAGCTGTTGTATGAGCCAGCACGCCGACAAAGAGACACATCTTGGAGCTTTGTGAAACAAACAGGCAAACAGCAAATATCATAATTTCCATTTCAGCAAAGAGCAAGTGCAGATGGGCTGGAGAGGCAAAGCCACGCTCAGGGCAGCAAAGTCAGGGGTTGGATGGGAGCTGGAGAGGGGGTCGGTGGGAAGCTACCTAGCAAAAATGCTGCACCTGTAAATCCTTTGTAGTCCCCTATATGAGCAAACAGTGTCAGAGGAGGGGCAAAGCTAAAGCAGGCCTGAGTCAAATCATTCTGTCTTTAACTCGTAAAAGGAACTTGACATAGAAAAGTTTTGGAAAAGAACAATGACAGCTCTCAAAACACAAAGTGGAAAGAGAACATGAAATTTAATTTAGCTGGTTATAATTAAGTCCTGTTTGCTTTAACAAATTTCATTGATATTAATGTTTTAGTCAGCTACTAAGAGCAGTGTGTGCACTGTTCTTAATGAACAACGTTGTCTTATACTTACAACTCATTCGCTTATTCATTTGTGGCTTCCTTTGCTGTTACATGTGGCCAAAGGATGGGGTTCTCACCAATGGGACACGAGCAGAAGGGATGTGCTCCAAGCCTGGCCCATGAAACCCTCTCTTTACTTGACTGCAGAACAAAGATTTGTAGGGGCTTCTGGAAGACTGAGCCACAAGATAGGACTCTGACTCCTATGAATGGAGCAGAGCTCGAATGCTCAACTGAGTCCACGGCCCACTATATGCATGAGAAATAAATTGTGCTAAGCCATTTACATTTTAGTGCTCTATGCTGCAACAGCTAATCTACCCAGACTAACGCATGTGTAGAATGTATTGAGGGTATGGAGGATAAATGACCGTAGTTCCAGGGAATCTGGGAAGCCACTGCGGATATGAAAACATTCGATGGAGTAGAAGGACTAGAAGTTTGCTAAACAGGCAAGGGAGAGGGGCAGGAAATTCTGGGGACAGGTAAGAACAAACACGAGGGTAAGACATCAATAAACGGAATGGGTTATTGGGAAAATTATGTTTTAGTATGGTTGGAGTGTTAATGCCAGGTGAGACTTGGAAGGCAGCAGACAACTGAGGGGCAGGGGTGGGCAAGCTACAGCTTGTGGGCCAAATCTCACCTACTACTTGCTTTTGTACGGTCTGTGACCTAACAAATGTTTTTTTTTTTTTTTTATTTTTAAATGGTTTTTAAAAAGTCAAAAGAAGGGGACTATTTTGTGACACATGAAAATTATATGAAATTCAAATTTCAGTCCCAATAAATTAAGTTTTACTGGAATACAGCCATCCTCATTCATTTATATGTTGTCTATGGCTGCTTTTGTACTACAATGGCAAATGGCAGAGATGAATAGTTGTGACAGAGACCATATGGCCCACGAAGACTAAAATATTCACTATCTGTCTCTTTACAGAAAAAGCTTGCCAACCTCCACATTAGAGTCTGTACTTTATCATGTGTGACAGACTACATTATTGTTCCCGTTCTTTACTTCTCCTTGAATCCATATTTTCTGTCATGCGACTTTGAATTTCATACCACTGGTCGGAGTATATTTTTCTGCTTCATCAGTGTGCGCTTGACCATGTCACTTGCTTTGGTCAATGGAACACGGGAGAAAGTGATAGTGTATATCTGTTCCAAGCCTTGGCAATAACCAAAAACACATGTTTTTGCTTTTGCTTCTTGTATTTCTGTTATTGTCATTAAAAAGAAACAGCCCTGAGAGCACAAGAATGAAAGGCATGTCAAGCAGAGTCACTGCAACTGAACCTCAGATTCAAAGTCTGAGACAGAGCCCTTCCAGCCAATTCTTAGACCTATTAGAGTGTTAATATGTTTATTATTGTATGCTAATGAGCTTTTGGATTGTTTGTTTAACAGCAATAGCTGACCGACGGTGCACCATATAGCTTCTGAGGAGAGAACATTTCTAGGTGAAAGCCTAGACACACTTCCTTATAACTAAATGTTCAAGAATATTAGCAAGTTAAGGTTGCCGAGGCCTGATGCTAAAGGCATTTTATATTAATCATACAGAAGCCTAGCATGAAAGCAAATTATAGTGAATTTAGGCAGAAAACTCTTGGCTCTTTCTCCTTTTCTTGAGATCTGAATAAGGCCTTTGGCATTCCTCCCCCCGCCCAGAGTTAAGTGGTCCTACTTATGTTTGCATAGAGATTTTCCTTTTCTTCCTTTTATTGCAGCTGATATTTGTTTTGGCGGAACTCTGCCATATCTCTGATGGCTCTCTAATAGGAATACACTCCTCCCCACAATCTGACCTGCATAATGTTGGAGACTGAGAATCTCTATTTCATCTATCACAGGAAATTCTGGAATACGAATCATTCTATGAAATGTCTAAGAAAGGAGATGTGGTAAAACACCAAAAGTATCCCTTCCAGGTTTCTTGGTGAATGTCTCTGTGGGTTGTCATGGTAATTGAAGAAAAGATGGAGGACAGAGAAGAGACTGAATAAGATATTCTCATATTGGGACCTATAAAGCCTTTGTGAACATGTGGTTCTTGGCAATTAACTTAGGAAATTACATTTCACTAATTTGGTTTCCCATATATCACAAGGTCATTGAAATCCTCTCAATATTCTATAAACTGGGATTATTTCTTCTTTCTCTTATCTTGGAGTCTTAGGCATCATGGGTAAGAGAAGAAGCATCCTGTGCTTGGTAACAGTAAAATTTAAACATTTGAAATTTGCTTATTTATATGTTACATCGAAGTCTCCCAATTCTTACTTTTAGTTGCCACATACCATCTCACCACCAAAATTAAGTAAATAAGACAGGCGGACACCAAAAGCCCCAATCATACCCAAAACAATTACATCATAATGTCTGGAGGATGAGACAGAGGCATCAATGTCTTTTGAGACTCCTGGGTGATTACTATGTGCAGATAAGTTTAAGAACCAGCATTCTAAACCTTGTTCTTGGTAAAGTAGCATTCTGCTCATCACAGGGTCACAAAGAGGCAAACAATCACACCATTGTAAGAGTCGGCGACATTTAGTCCAGACTGACACATGTATCGGTTAAGATATTTTCAGTTTCAAAGAAACGGAAGTCCCAACTCAAACCAGTTCATATGATAAGACCATTGGTAGTGTCATGCAAACTGGCAAGTTCAATGGCAGGATTCTGCGTCTCCATGCTGCCCTCCATGGTGTAATTGCTGATGGTTCTCAGAGAGCATCTTAGAAGCTTTCCCTACAGGTTCATTTCAAGAGTGAAAGCTTGCTTTCTCTCAACTATTGAACAATGTACTGCCTTTGCTTTGATTAGATCAGCTTAGGTGTATGTCATCCCCCATCCACATATTTAGCAATTGCTAGCCATCTTAGTTATGGTTACTATATCAAAATACCACAGACTGGGTGGCTTAAACAACATACAGTTATGTCTCACAGTTATGGAGGCTAGGAAATCCAAGATCAAGGTGCCAACAGATTTGGTGTGCGGTGAGAATCCATTTCCCGGGTTGCAGATGGCTGCCTTCTTGCTATGTGCTCACATGGCCTTTCTTCAGTGTGTGTACGTCAAGAGAGAGCGAGAGAGATCTCATATCTCGTCCTCTCCTTATAAAGCCATTAATATGATCGTGAAGGCATCACCCTCGTGACCTACTCTAAACCTAATCACCTCGTAAGGGCCTTGCCTCCAAATACTATCACATTGGGGGTTAGGGCTTCAACATATGAATTTTAGGGGGACACAAACATTCAACTCATAACACAAGCTAACTGGTGAGGAGACTCTTTTGTACCGATTGGCTTAGAGCTAGGTTACAACTTGTCCCTAAAACAATTACTAGGACAAGTGTTTGGTTTAGACCAATTAGGACTCAGCGTTAGAGCTGGCAAGGAAGATAATTCCACTAGGAAACATGGCTATCCCACAAAAGGACACAATTGGGTCCTGTTAGGAAGGGAGAAGTATGGAATAGCTGCTGGTTAGGCAACGAACAAATATCTACTAAAGAGCAGAGACAAAGCAGAAGATGCTTTAGACTATTCCTTGGTTCCTCTTTGGTAGCAGAATAGAATTGTATTTCGCCTAAGAAGAGGAAGCCATTCAATTCTTTCTTTTTCAAGTAGTAAGCCATGTAGACAGGTAATAAAGCATCACCAAAGTCTATTCATTCCTAAAGTTTGGGATTTCTTCTCTGTCTTCTTCACCAGTCCAGAAAGAGGGGGCAACACTGGTGTTTTCCTCCACATCAACCAGAATGTTCTCCAGGATCAGGAACTCCTCATTTGTGAGCCCCAAAGAGCAGACTCTACTTCCTCATCTTAAAAGCGATGGTTACTCCTTCCCCCTTGGAAAGATATCAAGTTGCCCTCTGAATGTCCTCAGAAATCCCCGAGTCTCAGTAGAAGATGGCAGCCACCCTTCTTGTGTAGTAGGAGTAGGCACCTGAGGAGTATCTAAACCCACTAGGGATTAGCCTCTTCTTTGTGGCGGTCCCCAGTCAAAATGCAAATACTCTTTGGATTTATCAAGTAAATCATTAATATCTATAAACCCTTTAGTGTTAACTGATAGATTAGAGAAAAATCAATCTAGGTGTCTCCTAAGAGTTCGAGAAGATGGCTAGTGGACTAGTTTTCAACTTTAGCTGCATATTAGAATTTCCACCAGATTAATTAAATCAGAATCTCTGAGGGTGAGACACTGTTATCAATCATTTTAAGCTTTAATGGCGAATCTAATGTATAGCTTAGATGGAGACCTGGACTTGGTGAAGGCATTTGAAAGACCGTGTCTGGGTGAAGCAGCTGGAAGCCTTTGGAAGCTGGAGGGTCGAGCAGGTGGAGTGGGACTGGGATAGAACCAAAGGGAAGGACTGTGGTGGGAGAGGAGTTTGGTAGGGTACCCAAAACGATCTGTACCTAAAGAACAAAAATCCCCATCTTCACAATCCAGCCCTGGTCTATTCACAGTCTATATCTGATGAAACCATGTGTTGAATCCTCTGGTATGCTCTTCTCAAACTTTCACGTTTACAAATCCCTGGAGACCTTGTGAACATTCGATTCTGATTCAGTAGGTCAAGAATCAGTCCTGAGAGTCTGCATTTCTAACAGCTGCTGATGTTATGCTGTTGCTGCCTTGCTAATGAAATCTGAGTAGCAATTATGCAATATATTATAAGATGCTATCATTTTTCCTGCTTTAGGGTACCAGCCTAATTTTCCGCTATTAACTTATAAAGCAAATAAGACATCTGCCCAGACATGTCCACCAACAATGAAATTTCGGAGTTCCATTCACGCCACGTAAGCCATATTCCCCTGTTAACCCTGCTTTTCTAATCTAGTAATGTAGGGTTCCTGAATGTTCATATATACTGAGACTGAAGCTCTGAAGTTGAGAAAAAATAGCCAGGGATACGATAAAATAAACTTTTAGAAGGCTGTCACATGTCTCCTTGGAACAAATGATCCACACAATAAAAAGAAATATGGTGCGGGTGGATAGATTGAGGTCGAGTACCTTAAAGGATCCAATAAAAGGATTATAAAAAGCTGTAGAAAGCGGAATTACCCAAAAAGTTAACAGCAGGACTTCTAGTTTACCTAGCGAAATGGACATTCTGAATTAAACAGTAAATTGAATTGATCCAGTGCTGGCGATATAATGCTCAAATAAATGAGTTTTACATAAATCATATTCTTCTTCAGAATGTTGGCTTCCTCCTGCCATAGGCAGTTTAGCCCAATTTGTCTTCAGTCTGAATCAAAAAGAACAGTCACATTTTTTAGGAAGCAGAAGGGAAGTTTCAGGTTTCTCCATGGGCCATTTATAACAATAAACCCAGGTTAGCATCAGCCTTCTTATTCAGAGACCATAATCTGAATGTGAATCGGATTTCAATAAGGATTTCAATAAAGTAGCATTTGGAATGCAAATAGAAAGTAATTAAGGTAACAAAAAAAAGGATGTAAAAGTATATGATTCTCTGAATGCATCCTAAAACTCTTTGATTTGAAAAATCTCCCCTACACTCCAGCTGGAGTATGTGCAGAAGAAGGTATGCTAGTACAGAAGCAAGAAAGCAACTAAGATTTGAAAAAAAAAATGCTAAAGTCCTCTAATAGTCTTTCAAATTAGTATGCTGATAATGCACAAATCTTCGCAATTAAATGGAAGGACAAAAGCAATGCACACATACTTATTCCAGAGAAACTTTCCCTGTGCGAATTAGCTCTCTTAGTCAATAAGAATGGATTGTGATAACACCTTCAGATAGTTAGCTGTAGGGTAGCTGATAACAGGATTTGGCTTTGCAATCTTTAAGCACATAAAGAAGATATAGTCTATTGTATAACTGTTCACAACTATTCATTCTCTTGCTTCCTTATAAAAATTTAGCCTGTGCCTGAAGGTGAAAAAAAGGATTTCAGGGATTGATTTGCAGGAGTTCAGAACAGGCTTCCCTAAAATGTGCCACTGTGGCGTGTGGATTGTTTTGAGTAAAGGCAACGGGGGACCCTGCAGGCTCAAGAGAAACTTCTGCCCCCACCCTTTTACTCTCTAGAAGAATTTAAATTTGGGGGCCTGCCCATAATAAGAGTTATCACCAGAAGTAACGTTTTATGACCTATCTATAGGGCAGGACAAACTACTAATGACTGAACATCTGCTCTTACTGTCCTGAGAAGGACCATCCTCCCCGGAAGCCCCAGGCACCTCACCTCATCTTTAGGTCATTTTCCCTTTCTGTTCCTGAACCTCTCATGTATGTGGGGTCTCTGATGCTCTCTCATGTATGCGCGGTTCCAATGCATACACGCGTATTAAATTTCGTTATTTTCTCTTGTGAATCTGTCTTGTGCTGATTTAATTATTACCCGAGCCGAAAGAACCTAAGAAGGGAAAGTTTATTCCTCCCCACAGCTGGAAGCAGACAGAGCTATAGAGTGTTCAAACAGTGAGCGCACCACGTGTGTAGGTGTGCGTGTGTGTGTGTGTGTGTGTGTGAGAGAGAGAGAGAGAGAGAGAATATCTTAGATTTATCTTCCCCTCCCATAAAAAAGTAGGCATACACAACACTAAAAGGGACTGATGGAAGGAATGGGAGGCTCTTTTGGGTTGAAGACAATGAGCATCTGTCTCTGTCTTCTCCCTCCCTGCCCATTTCTCTCTCCTACTCTGGCAGAGCTGGTGATCATAAGGAGCTCGTATTTCAGGCAATTTTTCAAATCGGTGCTCATACTTAGAGAGTTTCTTCAGATTCTCCTTTTGGGCTAACGGAAAGATGGATAAAAATGCCTATCCAGCCTTTTATACACCTCTTTACTGCCTCCAGTATATTTGTAATAAGAGTTTCTTAGGTTGATAAATATATTATCCTAACTTTGAAAGTTCAGGAACCTTTGAGAATGAACAGCCTTTCTTAAGTCCGCGCCCCGCCTCCCTCCCAGCCTCGCAATCAGGACCTCTAGTTGCTCTTGAAGCTACTTGGAGAAAGACTGTCAGGAGAAGAATTACTGCAGAAAATTACCCCGTCTGGTGTTCCTGGAAAGTATATACTGAGAGGAGCTTCTTAAATAGAAAAACCTGATTGCTGAACTCATGCGTGGAGCTAGTCAGCAGAGCACAAGTATTGTAGGAGCAAGATGTAGGAAAGAGAACAAAGGGCTGACAGAGGCCAATAATTGCAGGTCAAATGCCACACAAAGACAACATGGAGAGCTTGTGAGATGTGCAGGGTAGAATGCGCCGCTAGAAAAGTAATTTAGTTTGGCTTTGGAGAATAGTGCAAACTGTTTACATGGATGCAACTTCCATGATACGGGCTAAAGTTTAAACACCCCATTACTTACAAGTGCAAAGAAAATACAGCTTTATTATTATTATTATTTATTTAAAAGTATGTATGTGCCATCCACAGACATAATTTTATATAGATGTAGGAATGTGAATGTACATGCTTTTTTAGACCAAGGGTCAGCAAACCTTTTCTGTAGAGGTCCAGTGAGTAAATATTTCCAGCTTGGGAACAGTATGGTCTCTGCTGCAACTACTTAACTATGCCATGGTACTGTGAAAGCAGCCATAGACAATACATAAATGAAGGAGCATTACTGTTTCAATAAAACTTTATTTACAAAAATAGATGGCGAGCTGAATTTGGCCTGCAGGCAGTAGTTTCTCAACCCCTGTTTTAGATCTTTTATTCCTTTCCCTTTACTGCTTATGTGTCTACTTTCACATGTCAACTACCTCTAATTCCACCCTGTACATAGAACCCATGTTAACCAGTATGTATGTCTTTCCATATTTTCCTTCATAAAATAGCTTTATATTTTCTTCCTATTACTCATAAGTCCTTCATTCATAGGGCAATAGGGAGATAAAAGCTTAAGTTGTAAATTAATGATTTCTTTATTAGTTAGGGTAAACAATATCCTGGCCGATGTGACAAATGAACTCGCTAATCTCAGCAGATTAACTCAATAAAATGTTCAGTTCTTATTCATACAAATAATAATACAGGTGTTTATGACTAGTGGCAGCTTTCCATAGGGTGACTCATAGATCCATGTTCCCTCCATCTTGTGACTTTGTTATCCCTGTATCCTCAGAGTCCTAAGCTTCCCTGGATCTTCTGCATATCGCTGATAGATGAAGGAAGAGATCATGTATAGGATCACACAGGAGCTTTTGATGGGCCAGGTCTAGAAAGGGAAAGCACCTCTGGCCACATTCAATTGGTCAGAACTTAGCCATATGCTTACATGTGACTGCAAGGGATCCTGGGAAATATAACCATGCTATATGCCCAGAGACACGTTCTCAAGATCTTAATATACATAGTTTGGCCGACTACTTTCCCTTCTAGTTTGAGGAGTGATATGGGTGCTGAAATTCCACCCTGTCATGTAAGTCGTTCATGTCGTGCTCATTCTTAGAGCCAGCTCAAATGTCATCTCCTCTCTGTAGCCTTCCCACTCGCTTCATGAATTTATAGTTTTATTAATTCCCAGAAACATTAATAATTTCTTAATTTTCAGTCCTAAAGATCTTCACGTAGTCTTTTTATCTAAGACCTGGTCACAATATTTTACATCATTTCGCTCGACTTGTAAGTCCAGGTAGGTATGTGTTAGTCTGTACACTTTATGAGGTCAAGGTTAGTGATTGTGTTAGAATAATTTTAGCTGCCCGTCATAACACACTGCCTCATACAAGCTTGGACTTTGGAGACAACTCTTTTGGTAGAATTGCTGACTGTCTTTATGAAAGTTGCTTATATTTTTTGTGCCTCCATTTCCTATATATAAAAGAGATACTAAAAATAGTACCTATCTCATAGAATTGTTGTAAGAATTAAATGAGATGATGTCTATAAAGCTCCTAGATTAGTCCATGGAGTGTAGTAAGCAGTATACAAGTGCTTACTAAGTGTTTTATCTGGCCAGCTGAAGCCAATCAGGATTCTGACTTTTCTAGCAGTAATTGTGTCATTACATGGATGTGACCTTGAGAGAAAGCTTTCCTATCTGCATTGCCCCAATTTATGGCATCTGTTCAATTGTTTCCCAAAGATCTAGTGCTATATATGATATTGGTACAAGCTGCCATGTCCTCGTCGTCAAGCTTCCTAAAAGGTAAATAGTATATGAACTAAATATCCTCTTGAATCTCACTTGGTAAGAATAACAAATACAGTGAAAGACTAGTCCTGTATAGATAAGCTGATATGGTCCAGACTGGTTGCTTTAAGAAATATTTCACCTATCTAGATGTATACAAGTAAGTAAAATTTGCTGTGTGTGTATATGGAAGATAAAGAAGTCATAAGTGTGTGCTCACTGAGGACACGTGACTGGCTGGTCTGATTGTATAAATATTAAAGCAAAGGTCAAGGCAAGGAAAAGACCTAATGCTATCAGGCAGGCAGTAAAGAGAGCTCAGAAACAAGAATCGTGCCTGACATAGAACGAGACTCTTTGATGCAAGCAAGACCTCATTCCTACATTACTTAACTATCTACCTTCTCTAACTAAACTCCTCACCCTCAGTCAATCAAACATGACCTGCCCTTGGGTTTGCTCTCAACAACCAGATAACTCATGGTCATGTGACTTAAACTCCGCCTATATTTATCCATTACACTGAGATGTCAGGCTTATGTGGTGAATTTGACATAAACTCACCCCAACCCTAGAATTCTTATTACTCTTCCAGAAGTTGTTCCTAAGGATGTAATAATGATCAATATTCTGATTTATTTACAATAACATTAACTGCAGCCTTACTTATAGTAGCAGAAAAAAAGAAACACTCTAACAACAGAAATATGATTAACTAAATTACGGACTATGCACGCTCCAGGATATTATGCAGCCATTTAAATTCCTATTCTCAAAATCCATTAAATGACAAACAAATATATGACTATAATGTATGTTAGGTTTTAAGATTGGAGAATTACTTGTGCAATATAATCCTGATTTCATTAAAATTTATGCATATGCATTGACACGAAAGTGAAAACTAAAAAGAAAAATATCAAAAAAATTAATTACATTACATTTAAGGGTCATTTCTATTCTTTATGGATTCCAAATGTTCTTTTATAAGCACATAATACCTTTTCAAGGAGAACAAATACATTGTAGCTAAAACAATATTAGTTTTTATCGCCAATTCATGTCAAAAACTGTTAGGTTAGGAAGTAGTGCTTTGGGACAGAATTTCGCAGAGTTCCAGATTGCAGTTCCAAAAGTTGCAGAGCTGATCAGAACTACAGCAACCACAGCCAACCCACAGCTAAGGACTTGTAATGTGAGCAAGAAAAACATGTTTCTGCAAATGAGCAGTTGTTACTGCAAGAAAGTTGACTGAGGCAGAAGATAATGCTTGAAAATTTCATGACCTTGTTAGTTTTTCTCTTTGATATGAATCTTCTCCTAATACAATTAATATAACATTAGACTGAAATACTTTGGAGATTGTCTTTCACCTCACATTTTAGATGAGTAACCTGGCGTGCATGTGAGTGAGGGCAAATCTGACAGATTCCTAGCTATAAATCAGAACTTTGCAAAAATGTGGCACTCTTCAGTAAAGATAGTCTAACCTACAACCCAGATAGATATTCTAGTTCTTACTTACCCTAGAGAATCTCTTCTATGTGCACACAGGAAACAAACAAAAATGTTCTTAGCCACATTTTTGTAATAGAAAAAAAAAACACAAACAAACTAAAAACCAAGAACAGCGACAACACTGAAAATGATATAAATGCCTGTTATAGGAGAATGGTTAAGAACATCCTGGAATAATAATATAATGGAACACTACACAGCAGTGGAAATTAACAACCTACTACTAAATTCATCAGCATGGGTTAATCATAGAACCATAAAACTGAATAAATATGTAATTTGCAGAATATCATTTAGAAAATTTGAAAAATCTGTTTAAATCATTTGCATTTTCAGAATGCATATATATGTCCACACGCGCCACAACAGTCTTAAAGAGAAACAACATAATAACGCAAATACTAAGTTTGGATAACGACTGCCCTGGAGGAATAAGGGAGAAGGAATGAAGAAAGGACAGAAGGCTTCCGTTTCCGGCAATGCTAAAATTCTAAGCTTAGTGATTGGTACATAGGAGCTTGTTTTATTAATTTTTTTATATGCTACACATACTGATTTGTATTCGCCAAATATTTTATAATAAATGATAAGATTAAAATTATTGAGAAGTGTATTTTGGCAATTAAATGCCATTTTCTTAATTAACGGGTACACGTTCGTAAGTTCCAGACCACGCTGGAGGAAGACAACTAAAGAAACAAGATGGGTGACTCATGACAGAATTGGAATCTGACTAATTGGAGCTAATTGCTGAATTGCTCAGTTTTATCATTAAGTTCAGGGCAAGAGAAATCACCATGAAAAAATCAATGAAACAAGATCTCAAAATGTACCTTGCCTGATTATGCAATGATTATCTTTAGCTTCGATTAATTATGACACTTAAGTAGTTCTTACTGTACTGGTAGCATTAACTCATTACATTAATTTGCTAGCAAAAAAATTAGCTTGTGACCTGAAAGGGGAATGGCTTTCTTATGATATATTAGCATTTGAAAAAATAATTAATATGCCTCTTTTGAAGGGACAGAGGCAAAGGCTCATTTTATAAGCATTTCCTATTAAGTGGTTCATACTTTCATATAGCTAATATTACACAACATTAAATATCATATAAAATTTATTCACCCTGGAAAGAAAAAAGTAATGATGAATTCTGTTTCAAAATTCTGTATTAAACACACAGCCTCCTCTCCTTAACAAAATCTGTAGACATGATAGAAAAGACATAAGATAAATTAATAAATGCATAATCACTCACAAAAACCAAAAGGAAATGTCGGCAAACCAAAAACTCTGAGAAAGTGCTGAAAGATGGAAAACCAAGGAGATTGTATTAAAAAAGGAAGCAGTAGACCCAAGTCCTCAAAATTGAAGCTTATGTCACAAGGAGAGAACACTGCCAGGAATTCTTCATTCCTGGATGCCCTTGATTCAGGAGCAGAAAGGGGCTGGCACATGCACGTTCGTTGGTAATGTACCAGCAGCGAGATTATTGTACTTAGGGATCTCCATGATTCAACTAAGCCACAGGTCAGCAAAGGGGAATGGCTGTCAGTCTCTCATGGGGGCAATGAGCAAGGGAGCTTCTGAATCAACGAGGGACAGGAAAACCAATCATAGAAGACAAGATGCTGAGATTCAGTGCGTGGCAGTTCACCTGTCCATCCTCTAATCTTACTTAAAAATGCACTAAAAATGTAATTCACTGGAGCCTCTCTTGCCTACCAAGAGATCTTGATTACGAAGTAGAGTATACAAATACACATTTTGATACAGTTAATAAAAGCCATTTGTGAAGGAAAGACAACAAACCCAGCAAATGAAAAAATTTACATCCAAGGATACAGAATAAAGAGAGCAAACTGGACAGGGCCCTAAGTAAGTTTAACTGGGATCCTTAAAGAGTAAAAAGGGTTTGTATCTATGAAGAGAAACAGTATTATCGAAAAGAACTGCAGTCTTAGATATTAAAGACAGTAATTCGAAAATAAAAAAACTCAATGGAAGAACTCCATAGCAGATCCAGAAATTCCAATATCCTTAAATACTTCTGGAAAGAGACACTAGAGATAATGGAAGTATGATTCAATTGTGAGGATTTTCCAACAGTAAATAAAGAATAGTGTACAGGTTAAATGGCCCAACCAATTGCTGAGCAGAAAAAATTGAACAATACTTTCTTCCCCGTGCGTGCGCGCGCACACACGCACACACGCACACACACACACACACACACACACTTTAAATATATCATAATAAAGTTTTAGAACACCAGTAGTGAAGAGAAAATCCTAGAAGACTGAGTGGATAAAAAATACATGAAAGTATGAAAATTATATTGATATCAGAATAAACATCAGTAACTATGGATTCATGATAGCTGAGCAGTATCTTCAAAGTGCAGAGCAAAAAGTCACTTTAACATTAGAAATTTTCATCAAGTTAAAATATCAGTTACATGTAACAACAAAAATAACATCGTGCCTCAGAAGTGCTACCAGCAACTAATCTGTTCTGAAACAATTAATTAAAAATGTTTTCAAGAAGGAAAAAAAAAAAGAATACTGGCAGAGATACTTGGGTTCGAGAAGCAATGCTAAGCAGAGAAACTAGCAAGACTTTTTGTTCATTCAAATTAGGTATCAATTATAGATTTCGAAAACAGATTTCATAATATATGTCTATATTAAGGGAAGTAAATGCGAGCGTGTTAATTCTTTTGCTTTATTCAGGGATGGGTTATTAGTGTATTGATTTACTTTAGTTCAGAGCAGGGCAAATAAAAAACCATCAAAGAACCAGACAGAAAGAAAAGAGAACCTATAGTAAAGGGAGAGAGAGAGAAAAGACGGCTATAGCATATAATGGATCTAAATTATTAGTATTAAAATTAAATGTGTCTATAAAGTGCAATCCAGATAAATAAACACTTGACTAACAAATATCGGGCAAAATGTCACAGATCAAAGGATTCAAAAAGTAAAATAAGAAACAGAGGAGTTCCATTCAGGCAACGGGAGAGTCACTTGTATACAAACATCAGTCACATAGATAACAGTTAAAAACTGGAAATACATATTTCAAGAAACTATTCGGAAAGTGTGGAGAATGAAAAAAGCAGGAAGAAAGTAGAAAGAAGCTGACCCCTGCCCCTCCATCCCACCCCCCCAAAAAAAAACTGCCCTGGGTTAAATTTGCATTTATATGACTTTTTGCCTGAGGGAACTCTCCAGTCTGCCAGGGATGGGTTTGCTAAAACTCAGGCAGAAAAGCAGTCTTATCTGGCTTGAAGAATCAGAGGAGGGAGTTCTGAGCTGCTGAAGCTGTGAGAAAGTGAGGGGGCTTATCCTGCAGGAGGGGGCCACAGATAGGAGGGGGAGACCTGAAATCTGCATATCAGCTGCATCCAAATACTGTGAGCTGTGCATGTGTGAGATCCCATGATTACTAGGAAGAGCCAACATCTGGAAAGCTGAAGGAATTGAGCAGATTCAGCTGCTTCTTACAACCCGAAAGAGTTTTAAATTTGCATCCTGCCCAATTAATTGCCTACTAGAATAAAAATCATTCCTTTTCAATGGAAGGTGATATAATCTAAAATATCTATTATATATTATTTTCTAACTTTGGTAAAATATTTAAACTCATGTATCTAAGAAGTTCAGCAATCCCTAGACAGGATAAATACAAAGAAAACTACACGCAGGCACATCGGAGTTAAAATGGTGAGAAGTAAAGATAAAAAGAAAATCTTGAAGGCAGCCAAAAAGGAATGGTACATTTAACATGTTATGACTCAAATGATGACTGATCTCTCATCAGACACAATGGAGCCTAGAAGGCAGAATTGAAATCTTTAAAGGGATTAAAAAATAAGTCAATGCAGAAGTCTACATAAAAATGTATTGAAAATGAAGCAAACACAACCCATACTAGAGCAAACCAACCTCACTTGCCTCCTGATATCATAGATCGAGAACACAAAATCACTTCTGTGGTATTCCTGCTGATGATAAAGGACGACCTGGAATGTGTCCCGAGGAAACATTATGAGAGGCATTCTACAAGACCACTGGCCCATCTCTTTGCCAGCGTCATGATTAAAGAGGACAAAGAGACTCAGATACAGAGAACTGGAGTAATGCTACCACCTCTTCGACACTGGAGAAGGCTGGGAAAATTACAAATTTATGAGTTTCCTGAACCATGGGAAAGCTGAGTTTTCTGAGCAAACGATGATCCAATATCCATAGAGAGGCAGGCATCTGCAGGGACAGAGGAGAAGCAAGCACGGATTTGCCTGGGGCAGACCCAACCGCACACCGGCAAGAAGAGCTGGACAATGTGCAGAGGCTGAGTGCGCACTGATGAAAGTGTGAAGCATCCGGGGCCTGTGTTACTGGGTGGGCCTGAACTCTCTTCAGGACCTTTCTCACACCCCAGCCCCAGGTGCACACCAGAGAGATTAGAGGAAGGATTAAGAAGATGCCCTTTGTGGAGCAGATGGGGGGACGGAACAGCAGTGGCTGAGGAAGGGCACAGACGCGCCTCCTCTATGTTCCCTACGAAATGAAATCCTGTCATAGAACTGCCATAGAAGTTCCGTTAGCCTTTTTCCAATGAAATTGGAATTGAAATGTAATATCATACTGAAGAGTGCCGAATCACAGTACAGCTTAATGAATTTCATAAGATAAACACAACTGTGTAACCAGCATCCGCATGAGAAAAGCAGAACGTTATAGGAAAAAACCCCAGAATCTTGCACCCCATGCACTGTTCCAGCCACTTCTCCCGAAACATAATAACTATCCTGACTTCTAACACTGTAGATCAGTTCTGCTCTCTTTTGAACTTTCTATAAATGGAATTATGAAGTATGGATGCACAGTTAGTTTTAACATGCCAGGAAAATAAAAATAATAGATCATAAAACAAGCCTGAAATGCCAAATCGTTATTAACAGTATCTCTTGGGTCAGGTAATATTAAACAATGAGCCGAAGACACCCAGTGATTAATGGAGGAAAGTGAGTCAGATCTGTGTTGACTGCTCCGATTTCAATCTTAATGATTTAAGTTTATAGCTAGAGTCCTCATTAAAGAGTGTGTACACCCATTAAAAAGTAACTTGAAAAGCTTGGAAAAGTTATGAGATGCTTGCTAATGTTTAGCTGTTAAAAAGTGTTAAAGGAGGTGCTGCAGACTTACTAAAAAAAAAAAGAGATTGGTAACTTCAAAACACCAGCACAAGAATGCTCAAACCTGCCACACTGGGGAGAGTGATCCTTTAGAGTAGCATTTTCCAGTCTTAACTTAGGAAGCTTCTCATCTGTAGTACCTGTGGTAGTTGCCAATATCGTTTAGGAATATGATAGGGTTGTAATTTCCTGCCTCCTTGAAGAAGCCACGTAACTTGTTTCAGCCAATAAAATGCAAGAAGTAATCTGTGTCATTTCCAGTTGCTAGTTTTCAAAGCCAGTGATTTGCCACAGTCCTATCCATCTGCTATAGCGATTACAAAGCAAGTGCTGAGTGAATATCATGGGCAGAGACCCCTGCTGACCTGTGTTGCTTACATACCATAAGAGAAATAATTCTTACGTGCATTAAGCCATTGAGAGTTTTGGGCTATTTGCTACTGTAGCACAACCAAGCCCAGCCTTACTGATTATTGGTTTTCATTTTTCTTGAAATGATTTAAAGATGAAATCAACATATGAATATTTTTTCCCTTGAAAGGGAAGTGTTTGAGATTATCTGAGTTAACAACGATATGTGTACGGCAATTAATGGAAATCATATGAGCACACTAAATAGTGACTCAAATGATCACTTATCTATAAAGCTCCCAAGAAGGTTATCAGTAATATAAGGTTTTAGACCGTTTCAATTCTGAGTCAATTACAACTTAATTTAAGAATGGACTGAAGGGTAAGGTAGACTTACAAAGCACACTGATATTGAAACACTAGCTAGTGAGGAGCATAGAAAGGATAATAATTTTTTGAGTGAGCCTCAAGATGACCTCCATCAGAGCCATGAGTTGTATCCATTTGGTCCAAATTCTCAATTTGCACATCAAAATTACTCAAATACTCCCAAAGACAGTGTGAAAAATTAAGTGGTGAAAATTGCATAACTGCGACTTTTCATCCATTGAAAATAAAGACCATCCGCACCTGCCAAGTGTTGTTCGCACACTCGCAATTGCAAAGAGCAGTGGCTATCTGTACTGTCACTTAGCAGCAAACCTACAAATTATACAAATAAGCAGAGTGGATATTTAAATACATAATGCAAGAATTTCAAATATCAAGGCATCGAAATGATTCTTACTAATTTTAAATACCTTGTTTGATGTTAATCTATTGTTTGTCTATTCAATCACCGAATCAAATATTTACATAACTTTGAATTTAATTTGTTAATAAATATATACTTTTTAGGATATTAATTTAAAATAAATTGAATGCCTGTATCATACTTAAACAGTGAAAAGTAAAATTATCTTTATTGATTATGATTATTACTATATTTTAATTAAACTATATTAAATTATTTAACAGTATAATGATCTTAAATAAAGTGTATGTGCACATTTTTCCTTAAAACTATTTCGTTACCTCCTACCAGGCAAAAATGCCTAAGTGATTTAAAAAATGTTGTAAGGGGGTTTATGGGATTATTATATATTTTTATGAAAGAAGATCATGAATTGAGTAAGGTTTGAAAACCTTTGTGAATATATTTCTAGAGTTGAAAACTCTATTAATCAATTGTTATATAATATGAACCCCTACTAGTAATTATAGAGCATTTTGTTGGTAAACAAATCACTTTTACATACTTTCACATTATATTCCTCTCTACAATTATTTACTTAAAAAAACAATAATAAATAACAGGGTTAAAGAGTTAAAGAGACTTGCCTACAGTTAACACTTTACATAGTGGGGGATCCGGGATGAATCTTCTATAAACCACTCACTTCCACCATACCAGGATCGGGAGTAAGTACACCAAGAAGTATTAACAAGGATGTAAATTGTACGAGAAAAAGGAGCCAAACATGTTTGATCTACAGAGAAAAAAAGAAAAAAGAAGACTAAAGACTGTAGGGTGTAGGTGATTACTATATTATTTTCTAGTATTCTAATGGGTGAATGAAGATTTTTTTTATAAATTCTTTTTTTACAGAGGAAAATAATCATAACTTCCATCTCATGAACATCTTATATTGCCAGGAGCCAAATACATTAACCCATTTCCATTTCACAATAGTTCTCGAATTGGGGTTTATCATCTCTCTATTAAAGATAGAGAAACTATGAAAGTAAGTTTTGAAGGAGGGAGGGAGAGATGGGGAGGGAGGGAGAAAAGGAGAGGAGAGGGAGAGAGAACGAATGAATGAATGAAGGAATGAATGAATGCAGGAGCCAGAGTTCAAAATGGTTTTGTATATCTCTACCCAAAGCCCAACACTAAGCCATTGTGATCTATTGGACAAATGGAAATAAGTTAAATCCCAACAAGACACAGAGAAGATGAAGAGTTTTGTTGCTGCTTTTGTCATTCTTGTTTTGTTTTACTTGTTTGTTTTAAAATTTCCGAGGTTCTAGAAGAAAATCTCAGGTTTGCGTATGCTCAGACCGAAAGCTGGCTTGAAATTTTTAATTGTTGCCTTGTTTGTATAGGAAGACACAACCATGTCACAAAACATTTGGAGATCATACGCCTCAATATTTTGCACCCCATACTCCCAGGAAACCCAGTGTCCTCTGGCCTAAGTGTGGCCTTCTCTTTACTGAGCTGACACCACACTAGGGAAGGAGCCTTTCTGAGAATGTGCGACTTGTATCTCAGACAGCATCACCATTTTGAAATCAAAACACGGGGAAGACTTTTTTCTCTGCTTCAGGCATTAAAAATGGGATTACGCAATCGATCCCTTAAACAATGTACAAGTGCACGCTGATAGAGCTTCCTGGCCCTCAGAAGACTCCCGTATATATTAGTACTCAGTCTGTATAGTTTCCGCACATATTCATTTTTACTTTATTATTATGACGATGTTCAGATTCACTATACATTCCCTGGTTTGCAAATGCTATAGTCATAGTCCTCTAAAAGAGTGGTTCCTAACTAATTTGAAGTTGCAAAATACTAGTATAAATTGATTTGATGACATCATTCTTCTCTCCTGAAAATGCCTTATGGTTTTCTATAGTAAAGCTAACATTACTCTGTGAATTTCTCGTTTCTCCTCGAGATACCTGGAGGCATCCCGTGACACCACAAAGCCAAGGTCATAAGCACAGAACAAGGTGCACAAATGAAGCTCTAGGATGTACTCACTTAGCAAGAGGAGCATGGAGTTGAACATCAGATTCGTCTAACTTTCCAGAGGTGGTGATGGGATGGGCAGTAACACGCTCTCCCCAGGGGTGGCCCTTCTGATGGTAAAAACCAGAGACCTGAAGGTCCAGAGTAAAAACTGAGTTGGAAAGCAGTGAGCGTGGCCGGCCAGGTACTGCAGACAAGAATAGCGATGAAGGAGAGAGGGTGACTCAGGATAATTTACTTCTTTTTTAGCTGGTGTTTGTGTGAGAGAAAGAATGGGGTATGTGTGTGTCCACATATGTGTGTCCACGTGTGTGTGTCCTCACTCTGGACTCCAGCATATTTGTCTCTGCTTTGGTGTACTCTGTCATGGGTCATAAAGTGCAGGCCCCTTCTTCTGAATGCCTGCTCAACTGAGAAATTTCTGCCAACCATTTGCTTTTGCACGAAGCTTCCTGGGAGGGCGGAATGCCCGAGTTGGCACGGCCAGCTTTCTGTGTCAGGGGTTTCTGGCTTTATGTGTCAGGTCCAATGAACATGAATGAAGCGCATCTTCTCTTAAGACGGATCAACTTTCAGTGTGGGAAATAAACATCGAATTTCTAAGCCTGGACTGGGGTGAATTCAGCAGCTTAAATGGTACTGTGGGGAACCTTTGAGCGAGACCTAAGCTTCTCTGGTAACCTCTGACCTCGACCAGCTCCCAGGGTAACCAGCCGTCCCTGGAGTGCCTGGGACTGAGAGGGGTTTCTGGGACATAGGACACTTAATACTAATATTGAGAAAGTGCCAGGCAAACCAGTAAGAGTTGATCGCCCCAGCAGCTCCTCTCCTTTGAACTGTAGCAATGGCTCCCCTACGGCTGTCCCAAAGAGGGAGTGATGTGAGGGGCAGGAGGGAATAGGAGACAATTATTGCCCACAGATGAGGATGCATGAGCCAACAGAGAGAGCGGAGACCCGGCAGCTGCCCATGCAAAGGGACGAGCTTTGTGGTCCACAGACTCCCAGCAAGATCACCCGATTGAGGCTAAATCCCTTCGGGTTCTTTTAGAGCCTCTCTTTCTCATTCTCCTAGCTATTCTGGAGCCTCCGACCACGTGTCTGCCCAGGCATTAGTGTGAAGAACACATGGCCAGCATACTGAGGCTGAGGCAAGCCTGGTGAACCGAAGGTAAATTTCCCAGGTCAGCTTCAGCAGCGACCCGCCGCTCAGCAGTCCCAACCTTCAGACCACCAACAATCAACCTCTGTAACTAGTTACTCATATTTGGTCTCATGTTGACATTGCTCCAACCTTATTGTTTTATTCCGGGGCGACTTTACCCTCCTTTTGCTCAGCGTGTGAAGCCCTGTAGAGAGTAACTCATGGATGGAGGCCATTTTTGATATACCTCATCCTAGGCCTGGAGCATCACGTCATCTGTGCTGTAGATCCCAGTCTGTCGCTAACTGACTTTCTCTTTGAGGGGCTGACGGTATTACACGAACGGAATGTTTACTGCTCCCAAGCAGGTACGTAAGAGGAAAATATCTCTTCATAAAAGGTTTATACATATTTCCCTTCAAGTCCAAATGTTAGAGCAATAATCGTGCTGCCATTTGTTTTATAGTTGTATTTCTTTTGTAATTGAACTAGAAATCGCATACAATAAATACCTAGATAGTAAGTATACAGTTTGATAAAACTGACAAACTTTTCAACCCTGTAACTCTTACCTAAACAAGATGTAGAAACTATTTTCATGAATGACTGTAGCTGTAACAACGGTTTTGTTTAGAATTGAGTTTTTAAAATTGAATTTGGAAATAATTGCATATTCACATGCCGTTTTAAGAAAAAAGACAGAGAAATCCCATATACCCTTTATAGACCTTTTCCCCGGTCCTCTCCACTAGTAACATCTTGTAAAACTACCATACAAAACTGAACTAGGAGCCCGACACCGATGCAGTCAAGACACAGACTTTCCATTGCCACGAGGATTTCTCCACTGACCTTTCACAGAAACACCCCTGTCAACCCCTAGAAACTCTAAGTTATGTAAATGAAGTCATACAGTATGTGAGGTTTTGGGACTGGCTTCTTTCCCTCAGCACAGTGCCCTGGAGATGCATCTGTCTTGTTGCAGGTGTCCATAGTTCCTTTCCTTTTACTGCTCAGTAGCATTCTATCTATCTAAGCGGCTTTTTATATCCTAGGCAAGGAACTCTGCTGCTCTTTACTTTCTCATCCGTAAAATGAGGGAGTTTGGACTGGATGACACTAAAGACGTTTTCCAATTGTAAAATTTTAATTGTATGGGTTCTCATCTCCTCTTACATATAACTTTGTGATTATAAAGCACAACTCACTATCTTTATCTAATCTACTCCCAGGCTAGAAGCACGAATAGCAATTTCTGTAAAAGTGGGGCGGGGGATAGGGCAGGAAGTGAGACTTTGGCCCGCATTAGCGGTGAGCTGAGCATCTGTGCTTTCTCCTGGATTTTATGTTTAATGAATGACTATTGGGACTCACTGTGGGTTTGAATTATGGCACCTTTTCCTTCCTCCATTAGTACAAAAATTAGCTTCGCTGCCTGACTTATGTTACTCGATTTGGGGCCTAGCCTGAAAATCTGGTGAGGCAAGTACAAGATTGAGGTCACAGCAAAAGGAAACCCTCAAAACAATCTAAATTGTTAAAAATTTTGACATTTGCCAGAAGCCATCAAAATAAAAGTCTGTCGCTTTGCAAATCATGTTCCAGTTTAGCAATTATTCATTCGTTCCGTATGGGGTTCTGGCTAGTGCTGTGGTGGAGGCGTAGGGAGTGAAATACAAGCCCTAATAGCCTGCCATGAATAATGGAGATCCATATTTACATTTAAGAAGAAGTGAAGCAGCACTAGGTTGATAATAACCGCCCTTCCATCATTTCTACTGGAAAACTAAGAGGCTTTCCCTACTGTGCTTCCCTGGCACTTATATATTCGGGCTAAAGTAACTGCATAATACCTCACAGATCCCGTCTCCGTGTGTTCTTTCTAGAACAAGGTCAGCCCACATACGACTTTGACACCTGAACCACCATCTTAACTTGTTAAGCTGATCATCAGAACTAGATTTGATAATTCTGTATCGTTCATTTTCTGTATTTTCAGTCAGCTTCTCATTAGAAACCCTTTCATTTTTTCCAGTCACCCAAGACTCCATATATCATTTGTTTTTCTTGTGTCAATTTTCTCAGTTTTCAGATGAAAATATCTTAGAGAAGTGATTCCCGACTCTGGCTCTCTGCAACTCCGCAGGACATCTCCAATTATCTCAAGAGGTGTCACAACATTCTCCCCAAACAAAATTCTAATTAATTCATTAATGAAGAACAGAAATGTTGAAGATGGTGTGGGGGCAGGGAGGTAGGATTCAGAGTTGTCAAAAAAATCTGGCAATGGCTGACCATTCTAGTCCCAGAAGGTTGACAGTTGCTGGAATGACAGTCTTGTGTCTAAAGCACCATGGTGACGCCCATGACCTTCCTGTTTGCTGTGAACACGTGCCCTCTAAGGATGAGTGGCAACTAACTAGAAGAGGAAAAAAACTGCAAGTGATTTTAAAGGAGCCCAGATCATTTGAGACTGGAACTGAATGGCCTATTTAGGGATGACGCAGCTTTTAAAATTCAGGCAGTGCTGTATTTTCAAGTGAGGTGGACACTGTTTGGAATTATTCGTATAAACAAAGTTACAAATAACTCAGTTTCCTGGGAGACCAAGGACCCCCAGAAGCTGAACTAATGGTGTTAGTGTGAATTCTGGAAAGCGGGGTGGGACGATAGGCACCTGTGACATGCAGAGGGGTGGTGCAAAACAGCGATTTAACTTTTTTTTTTTTTTTCATTAAAATGGTTGAAGCTTGGCTTTGGTGTTCTTCTCTCTTGGCTTCCTTGCCTTTCTCTCTAGGTCCTGGTGTCCTAGTGAAACTTTCAAGCCATCTTCAGCAACCTACTCAGGACTGTTCTCGAGGGCTCCATGTTTCACCAATTTGATAGTATCTAAGAAAATAAACTTCCCCAGTTACTGTTGCTCTCGTTTTCAGCTCTCTTCTCACAATTTCTACGTGGATATCTACTGACGCCTCAAATTCTACGTGTACGAAACGGGACTCCCGGTCTTTTTTTTCCCCAATACCTTTTCCTACCTCATCTCAGATAACAGTTAATAGTTCCAGTTTCTCAGGCCAACAGTTGGGCCAAGGCTGGTGTTATTGTAGGTTTTTCTTTCTCTCACACCTTCCCATTGTACCTTAGGCAAATCCAAGCACTTCGCCCTATGAAGTGCTCCTTCCGCAGAACCACCAGCATCTCCTACCAGACTCTTTTAATTGTTTACAGTAGTCCAAAAGGTGCCTCTTATTTCTACTCTGGCCTCTGCATAGTCATTTCCCAGCAGAACCTCTGCAGCGATCCCGAAGAACGTAAGCAAATTCACATCACTGCACTGCTCGAAATTCTCCAAGGTTTTACCAGCTTATATAGTGTAAGAATGAAAATCCTTACAGTATCCTTTGGGACGACACGATCTGCCCCTAGTAGTCCCAACTGACTTCCTCCCTTACTCTTTTCCCTATTGTCTCCTCCTCCCTCGACACCACCCTGACCCGATATCGCTGCTGTTTCCCCAACGCACCGGGCCAGCTCCTGTCTGGTTCCCTCTGTGTGGAACATTCTCCCCCGCACCGCACCCCAGTATTCATAAGGCTTACTGCCTACTGACGTCAAGTCTCATTTCAGTGAGGTCTTTCTTGACCGGCTTTCCTCTTATAGTTGCCACTCATCCTTAGAGGGCACGTGTTCACAGCAAACAGGAAGGTCGTGGGCGTCACCATGGTGCTTTAGACATAAGACTGTCATTCCAGCAACTGTCAACCTTCTGGGACTAGAATGGTCAGCCATTATTCAAAAGAGCAAGCCTTAGTCCTCATCGCTCTCTCTCACGATACCCTTTGACTGCCTTCCTTGGCGCCATAGAATATATCTACGTCCTGCTAACAAACATTCTTCCACCAAGTGGCGAGAAGAATCCTTCCCCTTGAATGAATCCACGGTAATTTTTATTTGATTAATACTCTAAAATCCTAGACTGAGGAAGTAGCATTTTTAAAGACGATCCCTGTTGTTACGAGTAAATTTCTCATGGGCAAATCTTCGGAGTACAAACAGGTGCAGTGAAGACCTGGGCAGCTCTGGAGAGTGTGGAGATTTATGTGGGGAGGTACTGCGTGTGAGTGCAGGGGCTGTAGGGATGGAAAGGGACGTCACAGGGGTACCACAGCCCATGAGACTCTTCCTAAAGCAGGCCTCCTATCCTCCCCCACCCACACGTTTTATTCTTCTAAGTCTGCACCTGGAGAAAAGTTACCATTTCTCTCCCCCACCGTGTCTTTCTTTGCATATTTGGTGGCTTTGTGTTGGGTCCTGTGCACAGGGAATGAGGATGTCATGCACCGACTGATTACCTGTAAATCAGGCATCCCCTGTACTTTATGAGCCGATGCATCTGAAAGGCTTAAAACTGTACCTGGATCACAGAAAGTTCCACATGCGATGGCTATTATATACATATATAAAATAATACAAAAAATTGTTATTGTTAATATTTTTAGTGACTAGTCAAGCAAAGGAGAATTAAATCTACAGAATGTATATGCATACATTTATATTTTATATGAGTTTACATATTATACGTGTACATATATTTTTTTCCTGCTATTTACGATGACTTTTTTCCAACATATATCATCCCTTATATCCGTTCGGGGAACTATGAGAATTATATAGTCTAAAATGCAATGCCAGAGTTCAGCCCCGGGTCCTGTAATAATACTATTCTATGCTTTCATGAAATCTTCATTGGCAGACATGAAACCATGAAAGCCCATTTCATGCTTTCATTAATAAATGTTGTAATTACGTTCTAAAAACACAGCCATGTTTACCAATTAATTTTAATGGGCCAAGCCACAGGTAAGCATTCGTTATGCAATATGCTGCTGATTAAAGCCAGAACATCATTCGCATACGGTGAAGTAAATCATCCTGCAGGTATTTACGGGGAAGAGCATATTTTGACTCTTAATTTGTTAAATTTGACATCAATCACTTTAGAAGTCTGTTTCCCATGACTCAACTTATACAGTTAAACCATAACAGTGTGAATTTACCGACACTGTATTTGGTCCCAAATAATTTCCACTCACAGATCTCTCCTGCTTTTCACACACCCTTTGTTTTATTTTATAAGGAGCACTGCTTCTAATGGGCGGTGTGACTTTGAACAAAGCCCAGTTCTTTCTGTATCACCTGCCCCCATCGTTACTGAGGGCTCCACTGATTTTCTCACTTCCTCCTTCTCAAGACCAGCTTAAGACAAGGATTCAAAGCTGCTTCTCGTGTCCCTGTACCGATGGGTGGATTTTTATCTGTTTCATGCTTTCATTGAAGTTTCAAGATCTTACTTCCAACTTCTCACCTCATTCATGCTCAGGACAATACCTTTGTCCCTAACTGAGCATTAAAACCCAAGCCTGCAAATGACAGAGTCACATCAACTCCCCCAGGCAGACACAGAGCTGGCTCACTTGTCAGTTTCTCTGGGGTCTTAGTGCTTTCGTTTCTGTCATCTGTAGTTCTTCTGACCATTCCTTCTTACTTAAATTATTTTTTTCACAATGTCTACATATTTTCAGGAAGAAATTTTATTTTATTTTTTTTGCTATGTTAGGCTATACCATGTTGCTGGAACCAGAGGTTTGTAATAACTTTATAACTAGATCCAATCTCACAGTTCTCAGATATATTTTCACAATTACAGCCAGAGAGAAAATTTTGAAAAATGCAAATGTTACTCTCCAACTTAAATTTTTCTCATGGCCCTAAAGAGAAACACCAATTCTTTGGCATGACTATAAGGTTCCCCAGGACGTGAACCACACCTACTTCTAAAATCTCACCCTTAGCACTCCCCACCCATTCTCCACATGTTGGCGGTAAAGAAGGGTTTTGTTGCTAATGGGTCATGTTCGCTTCTACTTCACAGCATTCACATAAGCTGTTTTTCTGCATAACCCCTCCCACTTTTAGCATTTCTAATTCTTCCGGATCCTTTTGGCTTCTGCTTAAATGCTACTTCCTCCAAAAGGCCTTCACTAGTATGCCCCGATGGCAAGGGCACGTCTCACTTTATAACATCCTCAATCTCGTAATTACTGTTTAAGATCTCTTTCCGTCTTGGTGCAAAGCTTCCTAAGAAGCGAGCCTATCTATCTAGTTCACTGCTTTTGGTCTAGCAATTAACCTAGTACTTAGCATAAGTAGGTGCTTAATAAATCTTTGTGAACAAACAAATGAAGAAATTAAGCCCTCCCTTTGCGGATGGAGTTACCCTACTGAAGCTTTGTTTAACATCAGATTGCTGCCAGCAGTTTTAGGAACAACTCTGTAAGGAGGTTTGTGTTTTAAAAAATAAATGGGGTGTTGGGAGAATTCTGTTCATGAGACGTGAGGACTACAGCGAAGTCGAAACCCGAATTCTTCTTTCGATTCTGCCTCATCCAAAGAAGGATCTGAGCTGAACAGGCCAGAGGGGAGAAAGACAGGCATGGCTCACAAGACTTCAGCACAGGCATAGTAATGAGATTCAATCAATAAGAATGCTTGGATGAGACAAAGGAATCTTTAGAAGGTGAGCAAGAATAATTTTCTATTTCTTCTGGATCAGTGACCTTCAGCAGGACTTAGACAAGGCTCAGGACACACGTCACCGTGTTGTCCAAGAGCAGCCATCTTCTCATTAAGTACAGAGTAAGCACAGAATCACCAGACTATGAATCAATAATACGATTTAGACTTCATAGTCGTCATGAACCACCAATATAAGATAATCCTTATAACTGCTATCTCCAAAGCCATTTATTTCAAGAATCAGGTATTCGTTGACTAGAAGACCAGAATTTGTAATTGTGTCCAAAACACTTTTATGACCACGTAGAATTTGATTCTATTTTCTTTTAAGGTTCCTTTTATTTAAATTTAAGGTTAATCTTTTACTACCTTTGCAGATAACATCCCTTCATGCCTAATATTCATTTTTACTGCAGGACACAGAGGCAAGCCTCTTTTGAAAGCTTTTCTTCTATGTCAAAATCCAGGAGGAACAATTACTTCTGATACGTGGGTTGTCTTTGCTTCTTTTCTTTCATCTTCTCTTTCCCATTTATTTCTTTATTGATTGGTGTAGGCAGCAGAATGAGAGGGAGCATAAAGAATGAGGTTTTTTCTTTACGGAGTCTACTAATTATCTTTTTCCATCAATTCCAACAGGAAGATGAAAAACAGTCAAAAGACTAATCTCAAAAGACAAAAATAAAACACAAACATTTCGAAAGTGATTATTTTTATCTTCTGAAAGAAGCCCTGCCATACCAGTCTTTGACATAAAAATATGACTATTTAAAGAGCTCTCTGTAGATATAACTATTACTATTATGGGAAGCAGATTTTGTTAGAGAATTTTTTAAGTCTCTATTAGTGGGAGAGAACAGATTATGAAAAGCAATGCCCAAGGCAGTGATGATATCTAAACCATCTCCCTTCACTCCAAATATCTCACCAAATACTGATTGAATTTTCTACTTAATGTGCTTGAAATTCTGATACTAAAGATTCAATTAACTTACCCAAAATATCTTTTAAGAATTCAAATTCCTTTGCAAAGATTAAGAAGTCATTTCCATGTTAGCATGAAGTAGTTCAATCAGGCTGCTTTGATATCACCTCAGTTTCACTGAACAACTCACACATTCAGATCTTTGACAGGGAAGGGATGGAGCATTTGGGACCGCGTGAAGATACAGATAATCTTAAGAGAAGGGCAAAAAAGGCAACATAAGACTCATAAAGAGAGATGGGGAAGCACTAGAGAGTATTGATTTCTTTCTCCTAACACCTGAACTCATCCGGTATTCAGGCACATACTATGAATATTAGAGTTTGGCTAAATCATGGTTTATACAGCCTTTTAGAACTACCTACATGACCTAGCTGCCATTTAAACCTATTTTATTTATTAGAAAAGATATTCTGAAATTGGAAAACTATCCTGAGATTCAAACCTTGATGTATAATCATACTTTTGAAATTATAGATTGTTTCTAAGTTGTTACGTGCATCCTATCGCGTCACTTTGGAATAGAAATTCTGTGGCCATATACGGTAAAGACCTAGATGCTTAATTATTAGTTATTTTTTCTTTGAGTTTGTAAAAATAAGTCTTAATATAGCTACTCCTTGGCTTGTTGGGGAAAGAAAAACCTCTCAGTAGCACTTTTCCAGACTAATGCTTATTTTCTGAGAGTAAGCTGTTAGAGTCTACTGAAATTATTTATAAGGAAAAAAGAAAAAAATCCTCATTTTTCAGCTCTCAAGTTGTCACTTAACAGGAATATAGCCAAGAATTAAAAAAAAAAGTAATAAAAATGTCTGAGTGACCCAAGTATCAATATCCCTTGCTCTTTATTCATAAGAAATCTACTCAGACTAACCTTAACGCTTATTTACTCTTTACAAACACTTCTAGTAAGCCATATCGTCTAGTCTCTAAGTCCACAACAGCCTGGAGGCAGTGAGTTAAGGAGTAGTATGGGAAGAGGGTAGCAGCTGACTGGGACCTTGTGCTTAGGCAGTTGGTGCAGTCCTCAAGCTAAGGCAGAACCTGCAAGTCTGCAAGCATGAAGGTATGTACTCGAATGCATAAAGTTTTCTCAAATTCACCAGTAATCAAGGAAATGTATATTATGAAACCTGTTCATATTACTTATGGTAAGAATACATTAATGCTAGGATTCTGAATTTGTACACAAATTAACTTGGCAATGCCTATCAATGTTATGTTTATCTTGGAACCCAGAAATTCTACTCTTAGGTCTATGTGCTGCATAAGCTCTCACACTTGCACATACGGACACAAATACAATACTGACTACTATTAGAAGTGACTTGTGAGAGAAAAAATAGGAAGAACTCAAATGTCAATCATCAAGACAATATTTCAGTTATTACTTATCTATCCAATAGAATAATATACAGCAATTAAAAATCCACAGGCCCAAAGCTTCAGGTATCCACATGGATGAAAATCTAAGTTTAACAGTGAATGAAGAAAGCAACTTTCAAAAGGATACAAAGAATATACCATTTATATAAAGTTTAAAATATTAAATATTATTCAAGCAAACACACACATAATAAAACTCCAAATTAGTCTACCACACCAAAGAAATCCACTACATCTTAGGCTGTGATTACCTATGAAGAGTGTGAATTTTGATCAAAGAGCACCAACAGGGAGTGTCAATTCTTTTGGTGGTATTTCCTTTCTTTTGGTAATATGTCCTAAGTTGGGTGAGATACACATATGTATCTATTATTTCAATACCTTTTTCTATGACTGAAATATTTCCGAATAAATTTAAAAATTATAATACGAAATATTGGTTACCACTAAGTCACACAAACTCATACACCAAAGCCAAAATTCTCTCAAATATCATAAGTTGGCAATAGAGTTGCAGTTCACCAGAATTCAGTTACTTGCTAATCTCAACAAACAGAAATAAAACTAAATTTCAGGAAGTGGAAAAATGCATATAATCAGACACATATACATGAACACATACACACTCATCTATGCACTCATTAGCAGCCAAGGTCAAAAAATTCATGTACAAAAGGTATGTATATTACACTTTGAAAAATACTGTAAGTAGGCATTTTAATAGCTATAGTAAGTGACAACTAGCTTCAAGGAAGAGGGCAAGATAATACATTATCTAGAAACAAACTGCAAAATTTCAGGAGCATGGTGTCATTTAATGTAGGACCAAATGTTTATGACAATAACCTATATTATTATTGTAGTCACTGCTTTTATCATCAGTAAGTCTGTCAATTTTCTGTCCATCCTTTTAGTCCCCTAACACTACACTGCAGCCAGTCAATCAATGTTACATTCTCCGCTTACTCCCAGAAGCTAAACCATCAGTCTCATGCCCCGCCCCCCTTATTCATGCAGATGCATTGATTGTTTCTAAAGAGGGGCAAGGAGGAAACTCTACTCCTTGGACAGGATAGTTCATCACACCCCTTTTACCCTTCCAAAGGAGGAGAAATGGCTCAAACGACAAAGCACATATCTCCAGGAGCGGTTTCTACAGCAGGGGAATTAAGTCGTTCGTATTGGTTGTTTTTTGCAGAGAAATATTTTTTAGGGAACAAAAATAACTCATTCTTTTTGTTCAGGATCATTAAGATTCCCTAGTGTAAATTTCCTTAGCTTTTTTCACAACTGATCTTATATCTTTTCTTACTCATACATAAAACTCCTAGACTCAGTCCACTACATTTAAGTAAATAACTGGTGAGATTCATCTAGAGTCAAGTTTTCGTTTCTTTTTAATCCTGGAGGCTTTGATGAGCACTTTAGGCTAGCAGATTTGGGGTTAGGATTGTTTCTTGTTCGCTGTCAATACTTGCCTTTTAGGTTGATGGAACAAGTAGAGCTAGTGGTTAAGTCTGTCCAGACAGGATCTTTCTCAAGAAAGGCATGCTCAGAGTAGACCTTCATCCTGAAAAAAAGGAGCAACTGGTCATAGTACCAGTTGAAGCCTTCCACTAACACCTCTACGTTATGATATATCACGGACAAAAATGTTGACTGTAAGTTAGTATTGGTATGCTCAAGCTTTATAAATAGCCCTGAGAATGCCAGACTGGTTAATGCATTTCATTAGTAAAACCTGACTATCAAAGGGAAAATCCCTCAGGAGAGGTAGGAGAAGGCGAGAGTGTAGCGCTGTTTTGAATTTTAATGAAAACAGCCAATAGAACGTAAGCTGATTTCATCCATTACTACGAAGAAAGAAAACCACGGAGGCATATATATAAATTTTTAACATATCATTACATTGCTTAGGAAAGCCATTCATTCATTTAGAGCGTAAGGAATGAGACTCACACATATTAGATAGTGAGTCACTTTTGGAGAGAGAAAAGAGTGGGCCCACTGCTGTTGTGTCTGAGGCTCAGCTGGAAGCTGTTCCTTTGGGTAAGAAGGTGACCCAGGAAGAGGTTAAGTGGAATACTAGAGGAGACAGTCTTCCCTGTGGGCCACATATGATGCAAATATGATGCTACTTGCAGCTGGCCGATAGATCGGTTATCACCTGCCTCTGGTAGCCTTGGGCAGCCTTGGACTTCTGTAAATGTAATGCCTGCTCCACTCTGGAGCCGTCTTTCTGACACTCTAGAAATTTCTACTTGGCCCCCTATTTATCAACAGACCCACACCTGGCCACTTTTTACCTTTATTCAAATGGTGATTAGGTTTGTTGAAGATGTTTCCTGATGAAGCCTCTCCTTGTCCCCAATGGCCACTACATTTTGTTCATCTTGCAAATTCCACGAATAGGGTTAGACCTAGTCACCTGGTCATCTGAAAAAAGGGAAAAAAAATCATCAATAAAATACTAATGACAAATTCATGGGGAAGAAAGAAGGGGAGAGAGTGAGGATGGAAGGAGAGAAAGAGAGAAATGATTATTGGTAACAGAAGAGCAAAAGCGTTGACTCCAGGCTACCTCCATCTTTCACCATCTGGAACATCATTATTGTACCTCAGAAAAAAAATCTCTTTGAGTTTCTCTCCACCATGTAATTTTACCACAGTGGTTTTGCTTGTATCTTCCTCCTCAAATAAAAATATTCAGAGCATGGATGTCTGAGATAATGCCTTATTGAATCTACTTTTAATAATGGCAAAATGATTTTTACCCCAAGTTAAAGGTCCATAGAAACATTAGTGTGTCTCTTTGTGTAATTAAGCCCTATGCTCCCTTCCATAACCTTTATGGGCTTGCTCCCTAAATAGTTTTAGACTAGGGCCTTGTAGCAGACATCTCTGATGTCTACATCATATCGTCCCAACCCATCTCTCATTTCAGTCCCAGATGAATCAGGTGGACAGTTCTTTATAATCTCAGTCACAACTGTTTTGATAGTGTCCCACCCAAAACACACATAGTACATATTCCTGATTTTTATTAGAATCTTCTCTGACCCTATGGTTTTCCATGTGACTCATTAGTGTGGAAGAATCGAAACTCCAGTGGGCAACCTTCTAAACACAGGTAGACAATTCCTGTATATTTATATGCTTCTCAGAAGATCCTGGTGGAATAAAGCTTCATTGCCTAAAGCAATAACTTGGCAATATAACAACTCATTGTTATATTGGTTTTCTTCTTTCTCTGTCTTATTCCCATTCCCTCATTCTTGCTTCCTGGTATCATTTCCAAAACCAACTTCCCACACAAAAATCCTTGCTTTGGACTCTACTTGGAGGAAATCTAAATTATAAGTGTAAAATATACATTATATATGATGTAGTTCAGGGACCTACTATAGGAAAATTAATAAACATAACCAAGCCTACCCTGCATATCTACTGAGATGATCATCATTGGTAAACAGAAGATCTTAGATTTCAATGCATAGTCTGTCAACTGCATCAGGGAACTCAATTAAAGGGAAGTTCAGCCTGATGAAATCTAGATAGCCATTATCTCTTT
>NW_011888862.1:3596495-3606709 GCF_000151845.1 Pteropus vampyrus
GTACATATTCCTGATTTTTATTAGAATCTTCTCTGACCCTATGGTTTTCCATGTGACTCATTAGTGTGGAAGAATCGAAACTCCAGTGGGCAACCTTCTAAACACAGGTAGACAATTCCTGTATATTTATATGCTTCTCAGAAGATCCTGGTGGAATAAAGCTTCATTGCCTAAAGCAATAACTTGGCAATATAACAACTCATTGTTATATTGGTTTTCTTCTTTCTCTGTCTTATTCCCATTCCCTCATTCTTGCTTCCTGGTATCATTTCCAAAACCAACTTCCCACACAAAAATCCTTGCTTTGGACTCTACTTGGAGGAAATCTAAATTATAAGTGTAAAATATACATTATATATGATGTAGTTCAGGGACCTACTATAGGAAAATTAATAAACATAACCAAGCCTACCCTGCATATCTACTGAGATGATCATCATTGGTAAACAGAAGATAGTCAATATCTTAGATTTCAATGCATAGTCTGTCAACTGCATCAGGGAACTCAATTAAAGGGGAGTTCAGCCTGATGAAATCTAGATAGCCATTATCTCTTTTTAGAAATAGGATATACAAATTCCAAAGTCACTGCAGTCCAGAGTTGCCAGGTAAAGGTAATATTCAAGAGGTAGGAAGGGTAACATTTGAAGACTGTAGGGCCAAGAAAGAATTCTAAACAAAGCTTTGACCTTGACATCTGACCTTCTATTCTATGTCCCTTTCAGAGCTCTCTTCTCAAGACAATTTGCCCAGTTTCTCCCTCAATTTTTCTATCATGGAGGAAAGTAATCTAACAAAATAATTGAAAACAAGAGCTTTGGTGAATCACCTTGTGCTGCTGGCCATAAATTTCAAGAGATATTTATGTGTGCAGGCTTACATTTTTAAGAGATAAGCACCATTCAAAAGAATCACCATTCAAAAGAAGAAGCACACCTACTGCATTTATTTGGGTGTTTTGCTCTGAAGTGGTGGTGGCGGCTTGCTAAGAATCTCTATATAGTTCATGCTATAGAGGAATTTATCTAAAATGAAGAGGTTTCCTTCTCTTCCATGAAACATATAACACTCTATTGACCATGTAAAAGGGCAAATTGAAACTGTTACAAAACGTTGAATTTTTAGAACATCTATAGTGTTCACTTCAAAAGTTAGACATTCTTTTATTATGAAAATTTTCAGCTTACATTTGTCCTTACTCTTACTGTTACCTGTTACTGAGACTTTTACTTTATAACCAAGTCATCCAAAGGCTTCTGGCCAACTTGGTATCAAAAGTGTCCTCACATGGTTATGTAAGATGTCACCATTAAGGGAAGATGAGTGCAGGGTCTGTGGCCAGTCTGTACTACTATCTGCAACTCTTCTGTAAACCTTCAAGAATTTCAAAATAAAATGCTTCCTTTTTGTTTTCTTTTTGTTTGTTTTTAAAGCCTTCTCAGGTAGATTTCTTCAATTGGCAGTGTCTTGACATTGGATTAAATTTTCTATCTAAACTTTGTTACTTTCGTGTTTTTTTTTTCCTCTTCTTTTCTGAGACAGAAGGTATGTGTCAAAGATTATAGTCAGATAGGTACACTTTACATATCAAAAGTATGTATTCTTGTGAGAGGTTCTTTCTTTTTCCATTTAAGGAGGGGAAAATGGCCACTACTCTTAAACATAGATACACTCTAGCAGGAATCTAGCCGATTCTTGAGATAAGTATGCAAACAATGTTTTTCATCTACCCTTCTTCATATGGAACAACAAACTCAAACTTCACATTAAAAAATTAGATGTAAATTGTTTTATCAGAAGGATTCTCCAGAACTGATTTCTTTAAATCCTTTATTTTCATCAGAAAAAACTTTTAAGCATAAAAATTACTCAATTTAAGCATAAGTGCAAATTAGCTCTGGCATATGCTTTGCAATCATTTTTCCATTTTGTAAATAAAACTAGACAGAGTAAAATTTATCTTAAATGGGTGAGTTTCAGGTCTCTTTGGGATGACATCTAAAAGCAGATAATGGGACGCTGATCTTCCTTGACCTTTGATATGCACAATATCAGTTACTACTTGGGAAAAATGAAAGCCTTATACCAAAACAGATCTGGAATTGGTCTTTTATTTTTCCTCTGGCATATTCCTCTTGTTAACTATGAATATCATTCATTCAAGGAAAGGACTATTTTGTATCCCTGCTGAATGTATATATATATATGGAACCCTCTTTTATAAAGCTACATCTTGCACTGAGAATTTGTGGGCAACTTATTTTCAGAGTCTCTTTCTCTTTGGCTGGAAGGCTCAACCAACCCTTTCTAGATAATCTCCCTTTGGGTAATCTCCCCAGCAATATTTCAGCAAGAAGATAATATTTCTGACTGTCTTCTGTGATGAATAATGACTTGTGTTTTCGATCAGACTGAAGAAGTTCTTGGAAGGCCGTACTTAGTCTAGTTCTTTATTCTGGGTACTCCTTCAGTAGCTTTTGGATTTGGGGTTGCCTTAAGGTTTCTCTTCAACTCGAAATGCTGCCAGGTTCTAGGTTTGTAGATTTATTTCCTGCCAACTTCTGAAGCCTGGAATACATTGACTGTGCCGAGAGAGAGGCAGATGACCTCTCTGAGGCTTCTCATCTCTTCTTTCCTCTCTCGATGGGCCAAAATTGTAGTTGCTTAAGGCAGGGTGATCATGTTGCTGAATTTCAAATCTGCCAATATCACTGGGAAACTTATTGAGTCTTTCTTGTGTAATCTATAAAATAAAAGTCATAATTCTTACCAATTAGAGATTTTACAAGAGCTTAATATGGCTGATTTTATATCTATGTAGATCTAGATATATAAAACCCTCAGGCAGGTACTCCAGATCTTTGGTTTTCTTGCCCTTCTGAAAAGACTTGTTTTTTCATGCTGTTCCTATAACTGATAGTGGTGGCTTCTCTTAGTCCTTCTAGAGGGCAGCCCAAGCACTATCCCTAAGAAGCCACTGAGGCTGACCAACTGTGTGGCATATTTCTGTCCATATGTCTTACTTTTAAGCTATAAGTGCAAAGTCCTTCAGGAGATCTAATGGAGCAAGACTGGGTGATACTGGGCAGTGTTTTTCCAAAGCTGATATTTACTCTGATGTATCCTGAAACCTAGTCCTGCAATGACCCAAGGAAGCTCGCCAAGCAGGCAGTAATAATCGTTGCTTCCTCTGCAGTGTTGAACTTTGTTACTTGAAGAACTTGGCAAAAGTCCCTGGGCTGAGAGTGAAAGTTCGATTCTAATCACAGATATTCGCTATTCACTCAAGCCCAAAGTCTACACTAAGCCTAATAGAGATGCTAGTTTGTTGATACATAAAGACATTCTCTATTGTGGATTGTTTAGTCTTCCATTCTATTCTACTCAACCCTTCATGCCCTTCCTTTTATTGCTCCTTATTTTAATT
The DNA here is from genome assembly GCF_000151845.1 of Pteropus vampyrus. Classification (NCBI taxonomy): domain Eukaryota; kingdom Metazoa; phylum Chordata; class Mammalia; order Chiroptera; family Pteropodidae; genus Pteropus; species Pteropus vampyrus. Next base: position 3,599,923 of record NW_011888862.1, read on the forward strand.
CTATTGACCTTCCAAACTTTAGCACAAAATCCAGCTGTTCCACTAAACCTCCTCAGATCACTTAACTCAGCCTGAAGTTATGCATCTGCTCTCTGAATTGCTGTTCATATAATCATGCATTAGCTTGTGATCGTCATCATCCTCTCAAAGAGACATTTAAAATTTTCATTATTTAATGAGAAACATGTATCAAGCTAATTTTCTCAAAAAAGGCAGTGAAGCCTTTGAGAGAATACATTATGCTTTTTTGTGTCTGCTGTAATGCCTACAACAAATACGTTAGTGGACATGATATCTTCATTTGCATAATGGCTTCTTCAAATACCTGTGGACCATTAACTCTCAAAGATTTCTGCTACTGAAAAAGGTCAAGTGCATATAAATAATCCAACATTTGAATTATTTAAAAATCCTTTATATTGAGTTTTGGAAGGTATTAGTGGCAGCTACATTGTTTCCCTAATAAATGATTTATAAAAAAAATTATAGTAACATCGACACTGGCTAGGACTTTACATTTCTCAGAGTTTAGTTCAAACTAATAATGATTTATCTATATTCTCCGAGCACCTGTAACAGAAGGCAAAAATATGGGGTCCAGTCATGGACTGGTTATAAGAAAAGTCCAGAGATCCCAGTTTCCTCGGTATTCTACACGGTATCCAGAAACTTAATGGTCTATACGTGTGCATCTGCTGCTTGTGCTTCCCACTGACATCACCTAAGAAGTGACTGAGAGCAGCACATAGCCTACATTCTGGCTCTTTCGTTTCCTAGCTGTGTGATCATGGACAACTTACCTAATCTCTCTAAAATTGAGGGCCCTTCTGAGCAAAATGGGGGTAATAATAGTCCACATTTAATAGGGTTGTTTGCATGAGAGTTAAAATAATATATATAAAAATGCTTAGCGCAATGTCTGAGATACAGTAAAATCTCCAATATTAAAGAGAGAATGAGCCAGGGCAAGTACATGAGAGGAAGAGAATCATGAGAAGTTCTATTTTCTTCCTTTATTCTCCTAAATCCAAAGTGTAAAGAATACCAGAGAAGGAGGAGTAGCTAAATGTAAAGAGAACCCAAGTCATGGAAGAGAATGAAAGGAAAGAAAGGCAGCACAAAATCAGTGCAAGAGCAACTCATAAACTGGTACAAAATTCCGAAGGGTAAGCCATTGCTCCAGGGAGGGCGGTCGTTAGCTATCGGAGGCTACACGTAAACGATGTGGTGTGTGTGGCTCAAACGACAGCGAATGTTTGACTTTCAGAGGCCCTCAGAGGGTGGACTTAATGCCCAACTTGGTTTACAGGCCAACTGATGATATTGTTGGACTCCTGCTATGATGTTGGGGCTGGTGACCCAAAGAAGAGTTAAAGACTCGAGGTTTTGCATGGGGGATAGGACACAGGCATAAACATAATTGTGACTTGGGGTAGGAGAACTGTGAATAAAAAAAGAAGCAAGAGTTCAAGCTATCATATGAAAAGTGCCGAATTTGGGTTACAGAGAGAAAACATCGCCCAGGTCACCGAGAGAGGGTAAAGGGGTGATTTAGCTGAGGCACTGATGGTTGAGTAGGAGGTTAATTTAAGCATGCAATAACAGTGTGAAAAGACAATGGGTCTTGCATCAAAGAGGCCTGGATGAGAAGCCATGTTCCACTGTGCACCAGTTGCATATAATAAATGATATATACTTTCAACACTATTGTGGGGAATATTTAAGAGTCTAGTACAGTGTCTGACATACAGTAGAGCCTGGAAAATAAGAGCTACTATTAGTAACCATAGAGTTTTGAAGTATGTTTTTATGATGACGTTTCTTTAAGCACTGGTAAGTACAGCTGTTTCACATTTCTTCTCTATGAACCTTCAGAGCAGTGAGAAATATCTGCAGGACTTTCTGTGCTCACCTCCCTGGAAGTATCATAGAGAAAGGACCCAGGCCTCATTCAGACTATTTGGAAGGCCATGACAGAAGCAACGGAACGAACTCAAGCCAGCAGCTACAGCAAACTTCAAGGACAGCCAAGGTCCTTGGAAGGGCTGATCTATACCAAATGATAAAGCTAGGGCACTCTGTCTTCATCTTTCCTTCCTCCTCCTCCTTCAATCCTTTTTCTCCTTCCTTTGCTTCAAGGTACAATGTGGACCTGGAGCTGCTTTGCTCTGCCCATCAATGGGTAAAGGCAGCAGTCTGATCAAACTCCTAAACACTAGTTCTTATTAGGTCACTCTCCCCACAGATATTGGTGTTTAAAATATTTCAAGGGATAGACGACGTTTAATTTAAATCATGCACGTCTGAGAGTAGGAGTTTGGGTGTTAGCGATCAGTCAATGGATAAGGTTATGAGTTGGGTGGTTATGACCAGAACTACTGAATTTACTTTGTATAGAGAAAAGCAAAGTGGAAGGGAGAAGTGCTTGGCACTTAGAATTATGGTTACCAACTTAAAATCTGAACTCTGGCACCTTTTGGTTATTGATCCTTGTCAAGTAATTTTACTTCCCTGTTCTCATTTGTTCAAATGAGTAATGAGAATGATAATCCTTACCCTACACAGGATGTTTTCTGGGTTAGACAAGCACTTCTCAAATTGAATGTGCACACAAACCACTTGGGTTTCTTGTTAAAATACAGATTCTGATTCAGGAGTTCTGGAACGGGGCCCGAGATTTCTGCATTTCTAATGAATTCTCGAATGGTGTCACTGCTGCTGATCCAAGGGCCACATTGTGAGTAGCAAAAGGCTGTTAGATAATATAATTAATGACAAAGTGGGCTTTCTTCCCAGACAATTTGGTGGGAAGAGATCATTTCTCACCCTTGGATTGCTACCAGTTACAAAAAAAAAAAAAGTCAAGTTGAGGCTGGAGAAATGTAGAGAAGAAAAAATTGCTACCAAGGTTTGGGGGTTTGGGGAGGGAGCTACTGCTTAAGCAGAAAGGCCGAAACCTGTGTTTTCATCTTGAAAGGAACTGCTTGGGAATCTCCTGGCCAGGGATCCTTGAAGGGAGGGCAATCTTACTGTGACTTCTCCATCTCAGAGCACCGCGCAAGGGCCGCCTGTGTTTCCTGGTGGAGGTTGCCTAGTTCTAGTGCTGCCTTTACTTGCTGTTCATCTGCTCCTTTTTCATTTAGTGATAAACATGGTTGATGTTTATTTTAAGGAAAATAATCTCTTAGTTTCTGCATTCTCACATTTCATTCTTCTTCTGCAAAGATGAGCAAGCTAGATTTCTAAAGGTTTGCATCCTATATGTGTTACTTTCTCTTCTCAGAATTGTTCCTGCCCTTACTCAGCACCCTTTCTCTCTAGTCTTTGTCTTCTTAGTTAGCCGTGCTGATGACAGTCAAATTTACATTCTTGAGGACCTTACTCCAGTATCAATCGCAGCCACATCATTCACGTTCTCTCATTTATAGGCTCAATTATCCTGCAGCTGAAAATCACTTTGTGTTTCTATCCACGGGATTAAAGCCAACCTCTAGACCTAGGCTTGGTTAATTGTAACCAGTCAGGGAGGCATGCATAACCATTCCATCCAGGGCACTGTTGCCTTCCTGAGTCTGTGCGCACAGTGTTGATAAACACTTGTGAAGCACCATATCGGGTGCTAGTCATCACAAGACGTTGTAGAGAAGATGAGAACAATCAAAAAGGAAAGCAGATTCCCCTCTAGTGAAGTGGAAGGAGAAAGTGAAGGACGTAAAGGAGAAGAAGGGAAGATACACCGGCCTAATGTTCCTTTGTGTAAATGGGCAGAAAAGTGGGCGTCTCATGTGTAAGGTGAATGTAGGCATTAGTGAGTCTGTAAAATGAATTAAAAATTGTGTTAAAAGAGCCTTTTGTTATTTAAAAAGTTAATCCTTGACATCATCACTAAAAAAATAGGGGTATTTTAAAAACCCATTATTGAGGGAAAATTGACATATAATAAATATCATATATTCAAGGAGTACAATTTAAGTTCTGACCTATGTACACACCAGTGAAACCACTACCACAATCAAAATAACATATATCTATCACTGCCGAGTTTCCTTGTGGCCCTTTGTAATCCTCCTGCCCTTCCTATCACATTGCTTATCCCCAGGAAATAACTGATTTGCTTTCTGTCTTATAGACTCATCGGCATTTTATAGAATTTTCTGTCATAGAGCCCAGTACTATGCACTTTTTGATTGACTTCTTTCACTCGAAATAATTATTTAGAGATTCACCCAGGTTGCTTTGTTCATTCTTATTGACTAATATTCCACTTTATGGGTATATCATAGTTTGTTTATCCATGAACCTGTTGATAGATATTTGGGTGAATTCTAATTTTTGGCTATTATAAATAAAGTTTCTATGATAATCTTTGTATGGGCAAATACTTTCTTTTTTATTGGGTAAGTACTAAAAGTAGAATGGATAAAGCGTATGGTAGGTGTTTAATTTTTTAATAAATTGCCACAAACTGTTCTTCAAAGTGGCTATAACATTTTACATTCCCACCAGCAGGTATGAGAATTCTTGTACCTCCGCACCCTTGGCAACACTTGATATGTTCTGCCTTTGTTGTTTTAGAGCTTTGATTAAGTGTGATGGTATCTCACTGTGGTTATAATTTTTATTTCCCTAATGACTGATGATATCGAGCATATTTTTATTGCTTATCTGTCATCTGTATATCTTCTTTGATAAAGTATCTGTCCAATCTTTTACCCATCTTATATTGGGATATATATTTACTTTTTATTGAGTTTGGGAGTTTTTTATAACTTCTGGGTACAAGCCTTTGATCAGGGAAATAGTTTGCAAAGATGGAGCTAGCATTTCAGTGGATCCAGAGGTGAATAAGAACCAGACACTGCTCATAGGAGTTCACAGTTCAATGAAGGGGTCAGGACAATAAAAAAAAAAAATCACCGAAGACGTGAGGGGCTACAATTGAGACTCTTGCAGAGTGCCATGGGAGTATAGAGGTGAGTACAATAAATTTCACCTAGGAGAGCTTAGAAAGCTTTCCCAGAGAACTTAAAGCTTTGTTTTGAAATGTGATGAGCTGGTTAGGTAGAGAGCATTTACAAAAGAACGCTCTAGGCAAAAAGATTCTGTGAAGAGGCAGGAAGGTAGGTTTGAGGTTCATGAGTTCTGGATGACCAGAGGGGATGAGCAAGGATCCAAAGAGGTAAAGCAAGGAAGGCCGAGACTGTCTTGTCAGATTGTGGAAGGTTTCCTAGATCAGACTTTAGAATGTGAGCTTCTGTCTTCAAAGCAGTAGGAAGTCTGATGAATGGTTTTGAGCATCGAAATAAAATGGTCAGATTTGCATTTTACTAAAACGTCCTGCAGTGATGGTGAAGGATTAGAAGATAATGAGTTCAGAAAAATATGACAAGAATGTAAACAAAGCAGTAATGGCATGAATAGAGAGGAGGGAATGGATTCTTAAGATATGTAAGAGCAGTGATAGACATTGGTGTTAAGATGTTACAGGTGAGGAAGATGGTGGTATGTAGAATGGCTCCCAGATCCTGGTTGAAACAATGGGATGACTTGGAGTCACATTCATAATATTCAGGAATATATGAATAGGAACAGAAGAGGTGGATAATATTATGGGTTCAGCTTGCTTCATTGATTCATTTATTCGATAATTTTTTACTGAGTGTCTACCATATGCTAGGAACTGGGAATCTGATGGAGATCAAAGCAGATACTGTGCTAGCCTTCACAGAGTAAAAAGTCTAGCATAGAAGAGAAAAAGCTGAATAATCCCACAAATGTATAATTTAAAACAATTGGCTCTAAGTTGCTTAAGGTAAAATAATTGGGTGTTTCGATAGTGTACTCTAGTAGACCTGTCTCATGAAACACTACCTTGAAAAAGTCAAGTTTAAGAGAAGATCTGAAGGGATTAGGCTGGTGCAGATAAAAGAATGTTTCAAATAGAAAGAACAAGGCACATTAAATATCGTAGAACATCCGGACGGAGGTTTTCAATAGCTGATAGAAACTTGCAACCACAAACAAGGCCTCAGATGGAACAGTTATCAATCCATGGTGGCAGGTAAAACTGTGGCAGAGAATAAAAGCTTCGAGGGACGGTCTGTAGAATGAGGAGAAAATAAGACTGATGCATGACCCCTGAAATATCGATATTTAAATTGTAGACAGAGTAGAATAGCAAGTCAGCCAAAGAACAAGGAGAAACAGTCAAGCATCTAAGAGGAGAAGAAAGTAGAGAAGAAGCCAAGAAAGAGGCAATTCACAGCCACCAATGTCCAATGTATGGAAATGACTGCTCTGGCTCGCTGAATTCTCCCTCTCATCCTGTACAGAAGACTCTGCGTTGTATTAAGTAATTCTGTTCATTGTTTTTTTGCCAGGCTGAACCAGGTCTCTACCTCAGTAAGTCTCAGGGAAGGTATGCACACAAAGAAAATATATATTTTATATTGATTCTAAATGTTCCCAAGGGAACTTGTTTTGGCATTTTCCCTTTTGCCTGTTATTCTACAGAGTGATTGATGGTTTTAGATTCATGAAATGACTTGCCAGCATATTTTAAATGTAAGTACATTCTAGATTGTGTGTTCCTTGTTTCATGAACTGAGTCAGAATACTGTGGCCATTTCTTCCCTTCAGGGAAGGAAAATCAAAATCCGAAAGTACTCCTACCCTGCAAGACTGACATGCGTTCATACATGAACAAGAATGTTTGCTGGGCAGGCTTGCTGCAAAGCTCAAACTAAATACCACCCCCCCCCCCCAAACTATTATCCTCCTCCCTGGC
>NW_011888862.1:3606759-3610768 GCF_000151845.1 Pteropus vampyrus
CCCCCCCCCCCAAACTATTATCCTCCTCCCTGGCTCCCTGTTTCTATGGGTTGGTCCTTCAAAGTCTAACTCATCATTTCTGCACAAAGTTAACTCCAATATTATAGTCCTCAACTCACAGCCTTTCTATTAATAACAATCATTTGAAAACCTGTTATGTATCATGCACTGTGCTAAGTATTATTGAAGAATATATTGTGAGGTAGATTTATGACACCCATATTATACAAGAGGAGGCTGAGGCTTAGACATGCTAAATTTAATATCATAACCATCGAGTGTCATACAATTCATAATAAAGATAATTTTATCCTCAGGATATGCTCAGTTATGCTACAGTAACAAACAACCCTTCTGTTATTATCTCTTATTAAGAAATGTTTCTCACTTATACAAATTGTGTACTATAGATCAGTTCTGCTAAACGCCCCCTTACCCCATGACCCAGGCTACCAAAGCTTCCACTATCTTGAAAGTTGTTGGTCGTCAAGATAGAGGGAAAGAGCTTTGTGTGGTCTTGCATCAGCAATTAAATGCTTTGGAATAGAATGACAGGTATTGCTTCTATTCATGGCTCTTTGGCCACAGCTAGTCACTTGGCCACACCTAACCACAAGCCACTGAGGAACTCAATCTGACTTAGGACTTGGAAGGCAGAAGAGCTACACTAATGACCATCCAAAGTTAATGAGGTTCTGAGCATTAGCTTTCTGTATCCGTTTCAGTGCCCTGCATTCTAGATTTTAATGGATAAGAACACTAGAATTGTATTACAGAATCAAGACCACAATGAGATATCACTTTCATACCCACTAGGGTGGCTACAATCAAAAAGACAGAAAATAACAAGTGTTGATAAGGATGCAGAAAAATTGGAACCCTCATACATTGCTGGTAGGAACATAAAACGGTGCAGCCACTTTGGAGAACAGTCTGACGATGCCTCAAAATGCTAAACATAGAGTTACCTTATGACTCAGCAATTCTACCCTAGGTAATAGCCAAGAGAAATGAAAACATACATCCACACAAAAACCTGTACACTAATGTTCGCAGCAGCATTATTCGTAATTGCCCAAAGTAGAAACGATTCGAATACCCATCATCAACTGATGAGTAGATAAACACAATGTGGTATATGCGTACAATAGAATATTACACGGCAAAAAAGGAGTGCAGTATTGATATATGTCACAACTTGCATAAGTCTTAAAAACATGATGCTAAGTGAAAGAATCTGGTCACAAAAGATCACATGTTGTATTAATCTATTTATATGAAATGTCCAAAATAGGCAAATTAGTAGATACAGAAATTTTAGTGGTTACCTAGCACTGAGAGTTTGGGGAGAAAATTGGAAAATGTAGCATGTATCAGTACTTCAGTATCTAGCTATCAAGGACAAATGACCTTGAAATCGTGACACTAATCTTAAAATAACACCATCAGGAATAGAGACATCTGGGAAGAGAGAAGTACCTCCCAACTAAGCATCCTGCAGAATGATGAAAGGCTGTTTATTAGGCAAAATTGGGTTTAAAAGTGAGAGGTGAAGAAAGGAGCTGAGATATGCTTATTGTCACTAACCCAAGGAGGTAGATCTCAAAAAGAAAAAACAACATGAAAACTTTGCTATTGTCTTAAGCTACGACAAATTCATGCTTAGAAACTAGTCTGTATTTAGATTTTTTAAAAAAATCCTCTTCTGAAAAAGGGCAATGAGCCTGGAGCTCTGATTTGAGCATCCGAAAAGAATTTAATGGCATATAGAAGTTTGGACCTCACAGACCATTTTCTATGTGAATAAGACATTCCAAGAGGAAAATCAGATGTATTTAATTAAGACATGAAACTGCCAATGGTAAAATTTAACAAAAAGTAATCTCTTTTTCAAAATTCTGCTCAAGAGATGTGCATGTAACCCAGTGAAATATAGTATTAAGAATGTCTGAGATGCTGTGAACTATATTCGTAATTAGGTCCAGGGTGAGACATGGTGTCTAAGCATACTGATTTGAAACTGTCTTAAAACAATGCAAGCTAAGTGTTAAATAACTGCTATTTAAAGACAAAGTTTTGTTTAAGAAAAGATGACCTTCTTGGGATAAAACCAACTGAAATAAAGAAGAAGATAGTGGCACAAAGCCCAGATCTTCTCAAATCTTGAAAAAAGACCAACTATTTTTTTCCTATCTGGAACATTTAGAATTTTGACTTGAAACTGTAAGAAGGTACTTGTGGGGCAAGTAAGGGCTTCCCTCTCCGCCCCCATGTTTTCAATGAAAGGTGACTCAAAATTGGGGAAGTTCCTCAAGAGAAGTTTGGCTAAATGAGATTTGATTTAAAAATACTCCAAAAGAAAAGTTCTCTAGCTTCCTTAGGCAAATTTAAAAGGATCCTGAGAGAAGGGAGGACACACAGGAAGGAAATACAGCTCAAATAAGAAATTTTTGAGAACACTAGATCCCCTAAAACAAAGATGGATTAAGCTCTTCTGTAAAATAGACTGAAGATGGAGACACCCTTCGCACCAGCAGAACAGCGGCCATTAGCAGAGGTAATACCACAGGATACTCATTAGGGAAACTGCATGACTCTCAGGTACTAGTGTTGCCCCTACCTGAATCCAGATGCTAATTAAACATGTAAGATGCAACTTTCTCACCAGATTCCAAGCAAGTAGAATCAAAATCAGTTAAAGTATTGGAGATTATAAAGTTTAAGCCACACAGATTACCAAACTATTCAAAATAGATTAATTGTTCCTGGCTTCTTCTAGATTCCAGTGGAAATCCCAGCATACATTTGGCCTCTTTGGATTTGAGTAAAGTGATATCTCACATTCGAAGATCTTATTATGCCCTATTCACCAGTTCTCTAGAAGAAAGTGACTGTTCCTTGTCTATAGAAGCTGTACACAGAATGAAACATTAAAAGGGCTAAATTCTTTGCAAAATGTTGCATAATTGCATCAAAATATTCTATAGCTACAACCAGCTAAATTCTTGTATTTGTTTTATATGAGGATAAAACTTCTGGGATAGGCCCAAAAATGTTGGGAGAATTACTTGTACAGAGGGATTTGGCGATATTTAAATGTAGAGTGATTACAGAATTGCAAGGGAAATGTGCCATGACCCAAATGCCCTAGTGTTTTCTGAGTTGGCTCTTGTAGAATTTAGATAATTCACAGAAATTATTCTACTTGAATTCTTGGGTTTAAGTTTTGGTTGTATTTTCTATCATTTAATTTGTTTTTGAAAAGATAGACTAGTATAACACTTAGATAAATAATTTCAATATATTTGTATCTGTTATCTATCAGTACAATAATGCCACATGACAAACAAACAGAAGATCTCAGTAGCATAAGACAACGTGTTTATGCTTACAGTCTGGAGCGGTTGGTTAAGATGGCTGTGCCATTCTTGGTTAGGCTTACTCACATGTGGATCTGTTGCTTGGTATTACAATGGTTGATCTTGGCTGGCTGTGGCTTGGATAAAAGGGAGTAACTCAGATATGGCACATGTACCTTTCATCCTAACGAGTATGTTTTCATGGAGGGGCACAGATGCAGGCGAGAGAGCAGAAATAAAAAAGGCCTCTTGAAAACTAGTCTCAGAACCTGAGCCATCACCTTCAGCACATTCCACTGGCTAAAGCAGGTCACAAGGCCAACTCATAAAAAAGACGGGAAAATGCATTCTGCTTCTTTAGTGAGACAAACTGCAAACTTACGTGGTAAAGGGTGTGGACACCAGAGGGGGAGTGTGGAGGAAAAAACTGGGGTATTGACAAAATCAATCTACTGAATACATATAAACAAAAAGGCCTTTAGAAAGTTGCGGTTCAATATTACAGTCCCCATGATAAATAATAAATCATGACACTATGACCCATAACAATAAAAAGTTAAAGAGCTTGGGGGTAAACCTTAAAGGTTTATAATTATCTGTGCTGAGCCATTCCTTGCTACTGCTGGCAAATTTATTGGGATCTAGTTAAA
>NW_011888862.1:3612228-3618823 GCF_000151845.1 Pteropus vampyrus
ACTTTGCTATATATGACTTTGGTAGGAGTCACCAGATTTCTTTTAGAGAAAGAATGTATAATTTGGGAAAACATACATCTTTGGCTAGACTATAATGTTATTAATGTCAGGGTCCATAATTTTCGTAGCTAACTCTATCCACAAAGCCTCACATGATGCCGTGTGATAAATGAATGAATGAATGAATGAATGAATGGTTTATTATCACAAACTCCCAACTTCCTAACTTAGTTCCAAATAAGCAATGACTCTATATTTCTTTCTTTCTTCTTCTTTTTATTTTTTTCCTGACCAACTTTCTACCTCTGAAAGGTTGTGTATATCTTTACTAGTTTGGGACTATAAACAATTCAATAGTTATTTCCCATATGTTCATTTTCACTTACAGCCTGATGGGATTTGTAAAACTACCCATTTTTTAATTTGTTTTTTTCTTTTTTATAAGAAATCACCTTAAAAGACACTCTTTTATTATGTAAGTTAAAGATATGGTCTGATCAATATGTGAGAGATCAACTCTATATTAGCTGTACATTGAAGCAGAATGAGAATAAAAAATACATTAAACTAGTTTTCAGAAAAGCCACATTCAAGTCCTGTCGGAAGTATTTCTATGATATCTAGCTATATGATAAACTTATAAAACCATATTGCCTAAAATATAAGCAAGGATTTTATCTGTTTATCACCATAGAACAGTGTACCTAGAATAGTACAACTATTTATTGAATTAATGAACGAATAAACCTTTTGGCCATATAGCCCTTTTCAGTTTCAAGTTGCTGCAAAAAGGTAATATTAAATATTCTGGCAAGTTCAGAAAATGATTAGGACAGATAAAAATGTATACTTATAAAGATTTTAAATCTAGAGGTGACAATACATGCTTATGATGTCATTATTGGCAGCTCTGTGATTTCCCTCTAATGCCTATAATCTGAATACCCAGTCTTACTGGATTATTTGTTTTATCATATTTGGGCTTCTATGCCCTATCATTACAGCAAATGTTCATGTTCTTTCATTCTAAGTGCATGATAACTTTGAAATAAGATATGAGATTATAGATATCTCTAATAACATTCATAACTTGAAAAGAGTGTATTTAGGGAAAAAAATAATTTTGATTTAGTGGCAAATTAGGAATCCAGGAAGCACAGTTTTACATGGAGTAATTTCAAAGACAACAAGGAAACATTTGTATAATTAACATATATGTACAACTTTACAATTTTAAACATCCCATGTACATTATCTTATTTAATTTTTGCAATAGTCCTCTTACATTTAGATGGTATTATTTCCACGTTACATTTGAGGATGTTGAGGCCCAGAGAGTGAGTAAATTGCCCAAGTTCACACAGATGGTAAATCACAGAACCTGCCCTTGAACCTGGGTTTTCTGCTCCCAAATCCTTTGCCAATTAAAGTACATCACTGTGAAAAATTTAGGGCAAAATGTGAATTTAAAGGGCATAGTCTTTAAGACTGCCTTCACTTCTGACACCGACTGCAAGTTTGGGGGGTTCCTCAAAGCTCCCTCAGTTATATATGTCCTCAGCTTTTATAATTATGGTTACGGTTTATTATAGGAAAAGGTTACAGAACCAGTCAAGGGAAGAAGTACATAGGGCAGAGTCCAGGAAGTTTCCAAACAAAAAACATCCACTTGTCTTCTCCCCGTGGAGTCAGGACATGTTATTTTCCAGATATCGAGATGAGACAATACACATGGAATACTGACAAACAGGGAGGCTGACTCAGTGTTCAGAGTGTTTATTGGGGATCCATTATTTAAGCATGTTTAATCAATTGATTGCCCACGCAGTTGATCTCAGTCTCCAGGTTGATTGATAATACATGACCACAAGTTCACATCCTAAGTCACAGTGTTGATCTTTCTGGCATGGCCAGCCCTCACCTTAAGACTACATAGGTATAGCCAGGTCTCTCCCTAAATCACTTTGGTAGACTATCCAGCATGACCCGACACACCGAGGCAAACAAAGACATACCATTACAAGAGCCTAGAGATACCTCCCAGAAACAGGGTAAAGGCCAGATCTTTTCTTTGGGCAAAGGCAAATTCTTTACTACACAATCTTGTTGGGAAGAGTTTGCATAGCATAGAAAGATGTAGAAAATGAAGACAGCTGGTAAATGCATATACATACACAGTATATCAATGTGGCTCGTTGGAATCAAAATTTGAACCTTGATTTGGTTTTGTTATATTCTCCTCTGGCTAGAAGATCAAATGAATTGGGAAATGTGAGAACTCCTAGATAAAAGGGATTATATCATTGTCACGGTTCAGATATAGTCCTTGTAGCTTATACGAAAAGGTATAACTGTGAAGAGTGATAAAAGCATAGAGCCCATTGTTCGAGAAGAAAAGTCTGCTTGGTTTATGGGTTTTTCTTTAAGGGTTCTTCGTTGTTTTCAGTTTAAAAAATTGATATCCATTATCAGACCAGCAACAGTCAACTCCTGGGGCTTTTTGCTAAAATTAGTTTTGATACCTTAAAGAATATTGATGACATTTTAGAGTAGAACAGCCTAAGAGATCAAAAATAAAAGCTTTCTAAAAAAGACGTTATCCTTTAGCTTTATCAAGAGCCCCCCCGCCAAATAAATAAATAAAGATGAGTTCTGCTATTAGACATAAAGGCTCCGGCCATTTCTATTTATACAACTGTTCAGCTTTATCTAGCATAAAATAAAATAGAAGGAAGCAGTGCCATATATCCGAGTGAGCTGCGTGTGTACACAGTAATTCCTTTGGGATTACAATTTATTATCCTTTGGTATAATTTTTAACCATTGAATTAGATGAAGACTGTCTCTGGTGTCTTGAAACCCCAGGCTAACACTTCTCATGCCCTCTTCCCAACCCTCTCTGTTCAGAGACCCCTTTTTGAATCCACTAAAACTGATTCAAAGACATCTTCTGTTTCTTGGATTTCTCTGGGAAGGATGAAAATCTATGATTTTCAAGGTGAACTCGTTTCAGACATTACTTCTCTTCCCAAGAGCATTTGAAATCAAGAGAATATCATGGGGATGAAATTTTCTAATTATATTTACTATGTGGGTTTATTAGTTAGGGTAGGCAAAGCTCTGCTGTAGTAACAAACCTCCAAATTTCAGGGGACTGGCACGAGAAAGGCTGATATTTCATTTCGAGCATGGCTTCCTCTACATTGGGGGCTTCTCTGGCCTGCCTTTCTTCCACATGTAGACTCATTGACTTGTGACTTTTATCTTATAATTCTGACATCTCAGATCCTTTGCTTCTAGCTATATGGATTTAGAGTAAGAGAGGATGAAAAATGTAACCTGCTTTTAATTTCCTGGAACGGGATGTGATACTACATTTCTACTCAAGCTGCACTGGTTAGGATTAGTCACAGAAAAGTATGACAGCCAGGAAACAGAGAGCAAAATAAGATATGTTTGGGAGACAGGGAATTTTAGGGATCTATAAATCATACTAGCATAGAGTTACCTACTCCACTAATAGACAAGCTCAAGTTTGTATCATGAGTTCGGCAAACTTATACTGAGAATCTATTGTGAGTCCAGAATTGTCCTAGGTGCTAGGTACGTATAAAAGAAAAATGTCATTGTTACCCTCAAGAACATCACAGTTGAGTGAGGGAGGTTGACAGGTAAACCCCTAACTACATGCAGTATGACATTTACAATAATACGTTCAAGTTACGTCCAAGTTACATTCGTACAGTATGTGACTCTTCAAGACTATAACGTGAGGGTAAGAATTGGGGAGGGCTTTACAAAGGAAGTGATCCTACATGGATGTTGAAGGAACTTTCCAGGCAGAGAAAGAGGAAGCAGGAAAGACCTGTGAGAAAGAGCTGACGATATCAAACTGCAAAAGCCACTGAGAATTTAGTGTGTTGAAAAAGCAAAGTGGAATACAGGTTAATTTCAAGGCAGAGCATAGTAGAAAGGGAGGCTGGAGAGCTGGGTGGGGCCTCTCTGTAGGTTCTTCCTTTCAGCAGTGCTGAGGGGCTTAGAGTCTTGTGGGCAAAGGGAAACCACTGAATGGTTCTTGGCAGGGAGACGATCAGTGTCTAAGTTATTCCCGAAAGCTTAAAACATTCCTATCCTTTATTGAGCTTCCCTATGGGCCAAGCACAGAGTGAAACAATTTGTGGGCATGATCTTATTTCTTTCCCTCAGAAACCTTTTTTTAAAAATAATAATAATAATAATTATTATTATTATTATTATTATTATTATTATTGCCATTTCCAGATGAGAAAACTTGAGGCACAGAGAAGGCTACTATTTGCCCAAGGACAGGCAGCTAGTATGTGGTGAAGCCAGGATTGAAATCCAAGCAATGTGATGCTGGAGTCAGATCCTTTTATCTAGATCACAGCTGTCTGATAGAAATATCATCATCATAATAATAATAGAAATATAATGTGAGCCACGTAAGAAAATTTCAATTTTCTAGTAGCCGCATGAGAAAAGTAAAAAAGAAACAGATGAAATTCATTCTAATAGTTTTTCATTTAACCCAATAAAGCCAAAATATTTTATTTCAACCTGTAATCAATATAAAACATTATTAATGAGTTATTTTACATCATTGTTTCATACAAGGGCTTTGAAATCTGGTATTTTACCCTTGCGGCACATCTCCATTCAGACTAATCACATTCCAAATAGTCAAGAGTCATATGTGGTGAGTAGCTACGGTATTGGACAGCACTGCCCTTAAAGGTTGATTTCTGTGCTTCTAGGGCAATTTAGCTGAAGGGTGCTAAGAAGCCAGAAATTGAAATGTCTGCTCCTGTTTTCAAGTGGTTTGTTTATAATCACATACATGGATTACACAAACATAGATTAACAGCTCGATTTTAGATAATTTTCTCCTCTCAAAACTTATTCTAGTCCTCCTTTCCTCCTTATGGCAGTATTCAGTAGTAATTATCCCTCAAATCCTAAATGAGCACATCTGGCACTGATAGGTGTCATCGTTCATTGTCATGACTATAAATGAAAGGTGGATTATTCAGACTCTACATGCAGAAGGGACCACGATCTGTCCAATATCTAGTAAATTTTCTGAGTTTTGAGTCCCTTGGAGTGATGGTAGGTATTATATACACCTAACATATTTTGAACGCCAGTGTGGAACTTCTAGCAATTCCAATTAGGGTCTGCTTGTCACACTCCTGGGAGTAACATCAAACATGGATAATTGAGTTTCCCTAACAGTCAGTGACCTCACTGTTTGCCCTTCACAAATACACATGGGTCTCCTAGCCTATTTAACTAAACTCCTATATAAATAAGTCCTGTGGGAAAAAAGGAGTTTATAGAAAGCCATCGAATACTCTCCCCCAAGCATCCTCCCTGCAACACACTTCTTTGTACCCATTATATATTTTACTGAAAATCTATTCATCTGTCATTCCCATGCCAGGATAACTCAGACTGTATTTTGAAGCGCAAGACATACAAGATAAATTTGTCTGTGGGAAAAAGCTCAAGTTGTTTATACTGCCAATGGAGTAAATTTCATCTCTAAAACATGCAACTTAATAAACCTTTTGGAGTTTCTATGACTAAAGAGTTATCCAGGATCTTGGGAGATCACAAAGGGTACACAAATGATTGTATAGTGCCCCTGACTACAAGCACAATGGCTAAAAGTGTAGACTCTGGTCTGAGACAAATCTGAGTTCCAGCGGCAGCTTCCTTGCTTATTTGACCCCGAAGTGAGCAATTTAAACTCTCTAAGCTTCACTTTCTACAGATGTAAAACTGAGTTAATGAGAGAACCTCGCTTGTAGAGTCATTATATGATTTAAAGTATGAAATATGGAAAGCACTTAGCTTAGAAGCTAGTAAAAAAAATAAGTGGTCAATAAATATTCTTTTTGTCTTTTTCTTTCTATTGTTATCATCTTCTAGTGGGGCAAGGCAGACACATAAACACCTATAATGAAAACTATACTGTAACCAATGCTAATTGTGGTACAAATCAATGATAGGAAGAGAGAAGAACTATCCATTCTGATTAGGGTTAGAGATAATTTAATGAAGGATGTAGCATCTGCCCAGTGCTTTCAAGCATGAAAAGGGACAGAAAGGTAAGAAGGAAGTTTCTGGCACGGCCGCGGATAGTGGAAATGTAGTACACAGTCTGTAATGACAACAGAAGAGATTGGCATGTCGGGCCACTGGAATTTGGTTTGAAGAATAATGTGGTCCTCGGAAAGAGTCTTGAATATTGGACTAAGAAATTTTGGACCTTCTTAGTAAATGGGCAGCCATTATTCATTTGTGAGAAAGGCAACCACAATACAATTTGCGTTTTTTAGAAAGGTAACACCGAAGGCATTGTAGAAAACAAAATTAAGATGGAGACCATCTGGGCAGTTTCAAGACACAGTTGGTATTTTAAGATGAGTCATTAAAATTAAACTTCTTGACTTTCAAGCCTCACCCAGTATTAGTATAAAGACTTTGTCAATTGAAAAAGAGACCATGTCAGTGATTGTGAACTCCATTCCTCCTCCCCTTTTGCCCTGTGTATTCTCAAGACTTGAAGAAT
>NW_011888862.1:3620163-3625345 GCF_000151845.1 Pteropus vampyrus
AGCTGGGACTCTCCAGACAGTCTTTCATGTCAGCCTCTCTATCATGGTCTTGGAGTTCCAGGAGGGCAAACTCCAATGCACAAGCATGTATCAAGCTTCTGCTCGAATTCCAGTTTTTGATGTTCTATTGGCCAAAGCGAGGGACATGGCGAAGTCTAGAGTCCATATGGGAGAGGATTATACAGGGCAAGACTTCTGGAAGGTGTGATTCACTGGGAGCCATTATTTAACAATCTATCACAAGTCCTTGTCCATTTCATAAAAGTGAAAAACAACACTGTGTGATTTGAAGAATGCTGTGAAGACACTCTCACTAAAAAAAAAAAAAAAAAAAAATCTCCCTTTGTTATATTACCAGGGAGATATCGAGTTTCGTTCCATTGGATTAAGGCAGTGGTTCGCTACTGGAGTTCATTTTAGAACTGTTGTGGCATTTTCTCAAAAGACAGATAGATGCCTGGCTCCCCACGCAGTGCAACAAAATCAAATCACCACACAGTTGATTCCGATGTACACACCAGGTTAAGACTGACTGGGTTACAAATTCCATTTCCAGTAATGATGAATTAGTTTGTGGGAGATCAAACCAAAAGTAGCATGCCAGCTCCTAAGGGGCAAGGGCTGAATGGGCAGGAAACTCAGTGCGGTATTCAGAGTCCTCCTTTTCAAGTCCAGCAGGAGTGGTGCAGCTCCTCACTCCAGAATACGGGAATTGCTGCCGGTGACTGATGTGTTTTCCAGGCTCTCAACCAAAACTGAGAGAGAGCTTCATTTTAATACCCTGTTACCAAAAATTTTAATGTCAAATTCTTAGCAAGTTACTTATTCCTTTTCACTGTATTTTAGGTAAGTACCACCAGGTGAATAAAAACAGTTCCTTGCTGATGAGCTTGGGGCTTACTTTTGTTGAAGACAACTGATATTATAGATTAGCACATTTTTTTTTTAATTTATGCATTTCGAGTACATAAAATATTTTAAGGAATAAAACATATTAATTAAATACTCATTAGTGATTAGGGAAAAACAATACCAAATTTAACAGCAAACTTAACTATAATCTTGCTTAATTTAACTCTAATTTGTCTTCCAAAATTGAATAAAGCAATTCACCGTGAGTTCTTTCTTCAGGCTGTTTCTGGAGCGAACCCGGAAGGGTTTCGGAGTAGCACACTGGCTTCCTCATTGCACTCCACGAGCTGAGTGGTCAGCACACACACTCTCCCCTGCTCAGGAGAGAGAACTTGTTTACCCTCCTAACTTCCTTATGTCCTCTTCTCCAGTTGGCAAAGGCAAGGGGAAAAGTAGCAGGCCTCACTGTGACTTTCCAGGTCTCAAGTTGAGAAAGTAATTTACTCAAACCACCTCTTCTTTTCTTCACAGAAGCTAACATTGGCAGGCATAATTGTTATAAATGCTAACTTCAATCAGATGCTTAAGATTATCCATTAACCACTCACAGGCACCTGGCTCCTTTTGAAACAGTTCTATTTTTAAGGGCTACACCCCTTTTTATTTTTGGACACTGCTTTTGAAATTCGTTTAAAATTAACCGTTTCCAAATGAGCAGGTAAAGGCGTTGTCGGATGCGCTGGATGATGCAACTGGAGACAAGAAAAGCTTGAGGGCTTTTTACATTTGCACAACTCAGCATCATGCAGATCACATATATGAATGTGGAGCAGAGAAACAGCACTGATTAGATTCATAAGACTGGATCATAATTCTGGCTCCATCATCAATTATTTGTGAAGTCTTGAACTTGTCACCATGTGGGGATTTATTTTCCGCATGGTAAAAACTGGGAGGTGGTGTGCTAGGTTATTTCTAAAGCAATTGCCTGGCCTCATAGTTGATGATTCTTGGCACGCTGCACTTTTCTTGGTACTAACTTGATTCAATCTCCTGTGTGAGGTCATAAATATTTTGATAACCTAAATTTCTTTTAAAATGCTACACAAATGTCTTAAGGAAACAAGGAGATTGAGAACTGTTCTTACATAGCAGAGATTTTATATTTAATGCACCAATAATTTGCAGCATTTTCTTCTTAAAACCTAATCTGTGAGCCAATATGGGATTATATATTCTGCAGGGGTTCTCTTATAAATTACCATGATTGGACAGTTAGGAACTTACATGCTGATTCATTACCAGACCTAGTAGGTTAGCAAATTATGAATAGTTGTGTTCTCTGAAACAACTGTAACCCTTTTACTAGCCAGTAAAGTGTTCTAAATGCAGAAGATTGGAACAACACATCACTGAAGTGATGCCATTTAAAAATGTTCTCAGACTGGGCATCATAAACTTTAACACACGCAGACCACCGGGGGATCTTGTTAAAATTCAGGTTCTGATTCATAGGTCTGCTACAGGGTATGGGATTCTGCATTTCGAGCAAGTTCCCAGCTGAGGCCAAAGCCACGCGGCCCTTTGAGTAGCAAGGCACAGAGGGACCTGATAAAATGTGCACAGATCTTGTATCAATTATAAGTCAGTTCTGCCCTTATAAAGATAGATGGGCTGTACACCACTCCCACAACACACTACCTGAGCTAGCACGAAAAGGATCTCTTCCAAATGGCACATCGATAGAATGGCATGCTTCAACTTTAAATATTCATGACTTGTCTTCCTCTTGTTTCTTTCAAGCATTTTGACATTTACTTAAGTAATTACTGTCACTTTCAAATGGCGGCCCATATTTTTGTCCTTTGTAAATCCCTTATGTTATTATTCATGCCTTTGTTCTGCTTCCACTCTTGGAAGCTGCCGTTATCGGATTTGCCAGGTGGATTCTGCACATATCTGGAATTAATCTCCACAGCCCATCCAAGTGGAGCCAACTTCATTTAATCAAGGGAAGAAGCAGGAAGGGAAACTGTGACTGGGAGAGAGATTGGAAGCCTGATGACCACTGCAACTTTAAGTGATGGGACAAAACAAAAAAGCCACTTTCCGCTCACATCTTCTTAGAACAAGCGATGCTGGAATCTTAACGTGCTTTGTTAAATCCATTGCAGAATTGCCTTACAGACACACATATTGACATGTTAGTGTCATATAGTCTTTGCCTCTCAAGATTATCTAGATTGCAAACTATTTGAGAACTGACACATTGTCTTCCTCTTTGTGAGTCCACTTGGGAGATGAGTTGTGGGAGAAGTTTAAAGGGAAAGAAAGGTGACATGTGCTCCTAATTGTGCTAAAATCTTTAAATACACGATTAATCCTCTAAGCCTATTTAGTGTTTTTAACACATAACCAGCTATGCATGAATCTCATGAATGGCTGATTTTTTTTTTTTTTATTAAACGGAAAAGTCATTTTCAGGTTAAGAAGTAGTTCCTTTCTTAACGAACATTCTTTTGATTCTGCTATAGAGAAAGAAATCATCAAAGCTCTCTCAGTAAAGCTCTCTCAGTAATGGCCATAAATATTTTTGTACTTGTACACTTTTAAAATAAAAGTTGAAGTCATCTTAAAGTTGATCAATTAGTCTTTATCAAGGTTAAGTACATTTGGGTATTAGTACGCTGTTTCATAATACGTTGAGCTGGCAGAACAGAAAGTAATTGGCCAAGTTTAAAATGTTCATAGACTGTTTATTCTCTGGAGACCTTGAGGCAGGCAATTAACAAATACTTTACATTTTAATTCTTCAGGTAATGTAATCCACAAGGGGTTAACTAACATAACCCAAGAGCTGAGTGAGTCAGATGAACAGTCCAGAACTACTGTTTTATGGTATCTGTACTGTAGCGGCGTAATTCGGGGGGACATTATCTTGAAAAAATGCCCTCTGGACAATATTTAATATTAATAACAAATGTTTTTTTTTCTCCTGGCAGGCATTATGCCTCCTTGTTTTCCCTAAGAAACAAAAGAGCAATCCTCGTAGGCAGCTTTTTGTTATGTGGCTCGATACTGTCGGCCTAAGTACTCCCAGACCATAGGCTGTAAAACACCTCCCACCCCATTAAAAGGAGGAACAATACACACACGCACGTGCATGCATACACATATACATATAAATATCCTTCTTAATCAGAACTCTCAGATCCTGCCAGGCCTCATTTGGAATCATCAAGGTCAGCTATGTGACGTCAGAGAGTGTGCCTGTGAGGGAGGGAGGGTTCTCTGTGGGGTGTGCTGACGGCTTCCTATGGAATGACTTCAGTGCTGATGCTCTGACGCCTCCCTTTGGGACTACAAATCTATCTTGACATACATCTGCAGGGAAAAAATAGCGCAAAGTTTCATTTACTCAGGTGCAGCCTGTTTTGGCAGCCTCAGGGCCACTTCAGGTGAGATCTACCACCTGCGAGTTTGTGAACATCACAGAGCAGAGGGAACACAAGGCTACTGCTCAAGCTGCCCTTTGCCGGGCTCACTTCTATGCTTCCTTGGCAGTTACTTTTGAGTGCCCCTTTCCATACAACCTCTCAGCTCTCGAAATGCTCCAAAATGAATATATTATTTACCTTATTTTATGGGATGGGTGCTATTAAGAATTACATAGGGTTAATCTCTCCCCTTGGCTCAGATCACCACGTGAGATGTTTTATTTTCATTTCAACGTGATCTAACACTTGAGATTTGGCACCACAAGTAGGTCAAGTAGTCAAGGAGGCTTGCTACTTACAGGGAGGCTTTTAATGCGAAACTGCAAGGGTCAGGGGTGTGGGGCAAGCATTATCTCTTTGTTCCGTGATGCCTCTGTGCAGTAAATATACTAATATTGGAGAAAATTATAATAGGAAAAGTGACCTCTTTAGAATTGCTCCTTAATATTGATTCTAAAACCACTGAATAATATATGATATTAGAAAGAAAACTCACTCATTCTATACTCGCCACCCATATCACTAATGAGGAAATTTTTAGTTTTCTATCAGAGATTAGGGATCTTATGAGGCTTGACGTGGAAAGACTAAATTTAAGTGTCTATTCCATAAATGGAATAATGCCTTCTAGTCCATATTACACCCTTGAAATGGTACTGGTAGTATTACTTCAAAACCAGATGATTAGAATTATAGTCGAAGTTGTCACTTATTTTCTTTACGATCTTGTTTAAGAACTTTTTGCTTACTCATAAGCCATGAAAATAGGATCCTATGTTTTCTTCATTATTGTTTACATTTATATAGAGAGATTATCTGAAAGTTATTTTTGC
>NW_011888862.1:3626080-3630290 GCF_000151845.1 Pteropus vampyrus
TTTTCCACCTGGAAACAGGGAGATAGTCAGAGCACGTTCTTCTTACATGACAGCAGAGTTGTTAAGTGAGAAAGTCCAACCTCTCAAGTGTTTTTTGAGCTTCAGGTCTCCTGCCATCCTACTGTATAATGCAAGTAAATACTCTACCCACAAAACTGGGAGAGGGGTGAGTGAATAATTTTTAACATCTACCATAGCTGAGAGATTTTACAAGTTCTTAAACCATATGAGTTTAATTGCCAATGTGCAAATTGTTTCGATGAAATAATATAAATTAATGTTGCCCTAAGAATTCTTTTGTTTCGTATGTATCCAGCCCACATTTCATCAGTGACATGATCTCCTATAAAATATGGCTCCAAATCCATTTTATTAATCTTGCCTTCTCTTATAATTTCAGTTTGCCACAACTGCAACCTGACCAAATTGGCTTTCTCTCCATTCTTCCCAGTCTGAGAATTGTCCATCCAGATCTCTAAGCAGAAGTGTGGGAAACGTTCTTGATTATTTCTTTCCTTCAGTCACCCCTTGTATTCCATTAATCCCTAAGTGCTATGAATTACATTTCCTAAAATTCTCCCTAATCAGAATTCTTTTTTTAGTCCAGGCCACCCTCACTTTTCATCTAGTTGCTGTACCAGCCTCCTAATTGATCTCCATACTTCCTGACTTGATTCCCTCTAATCCAAATTTCATAGCTTAACCTAAGTGATTTTTCAAAATTGTAAATCTGATAATGCCATTCCTTCTGTTTTCCAGCTAGAGCCCGCCATCCAACTCAGTGACCAACTGAATAGTTGTGTCCAAAACTGCTAATCGCTCCCATTATCTGTTCTTCCCTTTGACTTTTATTAATAGTGTCCTTGAGTTTTTGCTGTGTATATGACTGCCTGCATTTCCGGCCTCTCTTACAATCATAATACTAGGTACTGGCCAAAACAATGTGAGCAGAAGTGATAGGTGAAATACATGGCTCATTCACTTCAAAGGAAAGGAGCATACCTTCCCCACTCCTTCTCCTGGAATACAGCCATGATGGTGGGAGTTGGAGTGGCCTTTCAGATCATGAGACAGAAGCCATGGGTTGGAGATTACAGAGAAACAAGACGGAAAAAGCCTGGGTATCCCACACTGTAGATCTGTCTTATCATCCTCGATGATTTATGATGATAGAATTGCACGAAAGAAAATGAATATCTATCTTGTTTAAGCCACTGATATTTTGGTGTCATTGATAGAACAGCTAAGCCTATATCCTAATATTATTGACTCCGGCCTATCTTTACTACCATGTCATGTACAACCTAGCTGGTGATCCTAGCCTTGCCACATCTCTGTGCCCTTACATTGTGTCCCACTCATCTACTGGGTTAACTTCCCAATCTTTCAAGATTCAGCAAAAACCTTTCCTCCTCTGGAAGCCTCCCTAATACTTCTCTCTGTTGAGTATTTTTTAAATGTCGGTTCCCTGGTCTCCCATAGCATTCACACCGTGCATTAATCTATTAAAACACTTAATACGTTGTGTTGAAAATGGGATTTGCTTGTCTGCCTTCCTCGAATACGTCTTCTCTCTTGACTGCCCCACCTATTCTCTTATGGTGGGTTCCAAAAGGGCAGGATTAGTCTTTATCTCTTTATCCTAGCTAATTAACAGTGGGTGATAAGTAAATTCATGTTAAGTGAATAAATGAATGAACGATTTCTGTTCACATTTAGTGAGTGTATGTCTTCTTGGAATATGTTTTGTGTATCCTAGAAAGAGCAACATCACTGAGTCAGAGAATTTGCTAAATTATATGTTTTTGGTCTATTTAGTGATTTTATGTATTCTTCAACTGAATTCCGGTTGGAATGCTCTCCTTTTTATTCACATTTAAAAATGGAAAAATTTTCAGAGGGCAAAATGACTCAAATGTGGTGTTATTTTGATTTAAAATAAAAATCATTTGCCTGATAAAAATCCCAGGTTTTGCTTGATCTCAGGAAGAGACCAAGTATTTCTATATCTATTATATTTACATCTTTTGCAACTTTGGTTTCTTTGAAATTGTCTACTGAGACAAATAAAAAGATGAAAAAAACTCCCTTTGCCCCACAACGGAAAATGTGTTTGTGTTTGAACTGACTTTGAGGACCTACCTCTCTGAGCAGCAGTCACACATGTATGCCTTCCCCAGCTGGCCTTTTTTTACTCTGCTGACAACCTGTCTTCCTTCCTTCCTCCTAGCCTCCTTGAAAGGCCATTTCCTTCTTCTCCAGCCTAATGACAAATTCCTTCCGATTCATTCATTCACAGGCAAAAGGAAAAGTCCCAGTCTCAGAAGATAACAGGACCAAGAACTGCAACCAGACAGTGGGTGATATTTGAAATGCTAACTTTTTATTGCCTATGAGTGATAGCTAAGTTGCTGGGCAGAAAGCAGAATTGAAGATACCTTCCCTTTTGATGTAGCTAAAACCTCAAGGTTCGGTTTAAGAATCCCTATACATTTTCAGTTAATTGATTCTTTCTAATAATAATTTAAAATTTCTGAACAATGTATGATCACTGTAGAAAGATAGACAATAGCTAAATAAAACAAAAAAAAAATTTAAATGATCCCTAATTTCAACAAAATATACTCATTACGGAAAATATAGAGCATATAGTTAAATAAAAATAATATTTAAATTATCCATATGCTCAGCATCTACACAGAACCACTATTAAAGTTTCTGTGTGTATACATGTGTATAATTTTATAATATATGCATATATTACACATGCACGCACATTTTTTAAAGAAACAAAAATATTGTGCATGTTGTTTCTTAACCTATTTTTTCTTTATAATATATAATGAACATTAACATTTCCCTAATTCTTAATTATTTTCCCACGATATTATTTTAATGGCTGGGTTGTATTCCATTGTGCGATTATATAATAATTAATTTACTCAGGCCCCATTTGGTGCATATTTAGGCTGTTTCCAATTTCTTCCTTCATGAACATAATTTAGCAAATACTCATGCAGCTACAGATTTTCAAAGTCCTGTGATTTTTCCTCCCTTAGGATAAATTCCTAGCAGTAGATTTGCTAGATCAAAAGATATGCAAAATACAAATTAAGTCTTTTCATATGCATTGCGAAATTGCCTTTTCTGGATTTATTTTAATACTTATATATTGCTTTTCAGTTATAAGCACTGTGCCTCATGAGCTTATTCTGCCTTTCATTCAATTCCTATGATCTCTGGGAACCCTGAGGGACACGAGTTATTATGAGCTGTAGTTGTGCTACCTGCTGACTGTGCAAGCAGAGCTGAATCCACATCAGACATACACTGGTGCCTACTTTGCTGGGGTTCGTTTTTACAAAGAGGCTCTTAAAACCACCCCTGAAAAGGCCTCTCTGTGGCCCCTTGGGAAATAGCCAACCAAAGTTTCAAATCTTATGTCAGGTGCCATGCCGGCAATAGCTAAAAAGGCCCATTGCTGATGTTTTATTTTTAAAGACTGATCAAAGTACACGCCAACGGTAGACTTGTTTATTCCTGTAAATCAGCTTTTGCCCAGAGTGTATTTCACAAATGGTAATGTCCTCACCATACTTGCTACATAGACATGGCGAAAAAGAAGTGTGTGTGTGTGTGTGTGTGTGTGTGCGCGCGCGCGCATGTAAAGAATCTGTATTCATTATCTATTGCTGCACATAAAATGGTTACTGTAAATTTGAAAGGAAGTATGAATACATTACAGTCTTGGCCATCTTCTCATTGATGTTTCCAGCACAGTGCATTGCTTATAGTGAACAGTCAATAAATAGCAGTTCAAAGTTGAACAGATAAGTAAATAAATGTTGGCTGTTATTCTTGGTGTGTAAAAGAGTTTATGAATGGTTGTAGTACTTTAGACTCCAGCCATGGCTGGGGCAGAGCCATACATTCTTCTTGAGTCTCACTTGTCTTCAAGAAGATATGTGGGGAGCCAGAAATGTGAGAATGAGTAAGACTAACCATTATTACAAATATCAGTTCTGTCAATTGTGAATAAAGCGACTGAGATAGCCTGATTAGAACTGGAAAGTTTGAATAATGATAATCCTAATTAATCCTGGAGCTTTTGGTATTTAGTTTTTCAGCATATCAGATTGGCAAAAAGTCTTGTGTGACAGGAAATGAGACTAAGCCCATTTGGGGGGATCGAAAAAATCTCTTTGGAACT
>NW_011888862.1:3631795-3635935 GCF_000151845.1 Pteropus vampyrus
CCATTAAAGATGCATATTCTCAGGCCATATCCTTGACACCAAATCAAAATTTCTAGGGTGGACTCTGCAGTGTGTGTTTTAAGAAGCCTTCTAGGCAATTCAATTTGAGAGCCACTAACCCAGAAGATCCCTTGCTTTTATTTCACAGTAACCAGGTTTTCTCTCGGAATCCTAGAGATTACTTGGATCCAAATTCCTAGGTGGGCTGAGCCCTGGGGCCCCCTAAAAATTTTTGACTTGGAAATCATCCTTTCTTCTACTGTCTTTCAGCTACCTGATGCTTCTCCATCTTGGTCCCTTCTGCTTTCTATGTACCATACTGAACTCCTGTACAGACACTCTTGCTCTGATCTTTAAGTTACTCTAAATAAAATTCAAGAAGCTAGTCATCTCACTATGGAGACAGAAGCACACATAATCAAAGCATGGTCAGAATGATATAATCCTAGTAATGATCAGGGTGGAGATAAATGTTGGCAGAATCCAGGAGAAGGATTATTTTGTTCTAGCTGGGAGGATTGGAGAAGGTGTTATAGAAGAGATAGCACTTGATCTGAGCTTTGTAGCATGAGAAGCATTTTAATAGACTGACAGTGGGGGAATTAGAATTTTGACATATACCTGAAGAGATGTGCAGAATTGTATGCTTAGAGGTAAAACTCTGCAGGTATAGTCAATAGAATTATAACTTTTTCCAACTTGTAGCATTGTCTGTTTTAACCTGGATTTGTTCTACTCTGCCTCAAGCTCCTTTAAGAAAGCCTACTGTCTAGATTTTTCTCTTTTCTCATCTCGTAAATATTCTGAATTTTTTCCTTCATGGATTTGCATCTTATTAAAAAGTTGGAGCAGGTACATTCATAGCTAATGGGGACAACTTGAAAGTTCATAGCTTGGGCAAGCCTTAATAGTTAAGATTATACGAAAGCAATTTCACATTGGTCTTAGTCCAGTAAGTAATCAGAGCTGGTTTATAATCTTATGGACCTTGGTGATAAGTTGAGGGGTTTCGTTGGAAAAGAGGAAGTGAGAAGGTAGTTTTTGTAAAGTTTTTAACTTCCAAAAATGAAAGAGAGCTTTTAAAAATCTTTTATCACAGGAGATAAAAGAGCATTACTGATTTTGTTTTACTTAGATTATGAATGTCATGATAAATTACTGTGATCCTCAAGAGGAGAAAATGTTGCCCCCAAGGGAATATTTAGAAATATCTAAAAACGTTTTTGGTCATCACAATGTGGGGTGGGGGCAGAGCACTACTGGCATCTAGTAGATAGAAGTCAGGGGTGTGGCTTAACATCCTACAATGTCTAGGACAGACCTTGCCCCAACGCCAAAGAATTATCCAATCTAAAATGTCAGTATTACTGAGATTGAGAGACCCTGGATTAAAAAGTACATTCGACACCTATCAGATTTGATGAAATAAAATACAGTGACACACCAAGTGCTGGCAAGAATGCAGAGAAACCAAATAGAATCACTCGTACATTGCTGGTGGCACTATAAAATGCTATAGCCACTCAGGAGAACAGTTTGATGTTTCTTATAAAACTAAATCTGTGACCACCATATGACCCAGCAATTGCACTCCTGGGCATTTAATCAAGAGAAATTTTTATGTTCCCACAAAAGCCTGTGCACAAATAGTCAAAGCAGCTCTATTCATAATAACCCCAAGCTGTAAACAACACAGATGTCCTTCAATGGGTGAATGGGAAAACAAACTATGCTTCATCCATACCATAATATTACTCATCAGTAAAAAGAACGGATAATAATACATACAACGACTTGGATGAATCTCCTGAGAATTGTTCTGAGTGGAAAAAAAAAAACTCAAAGGTTCTATATTATATAATTCCATTTAAACATCCTTGACATGAAAAAATTATAGAAATGGAGAACAGATTAGTTAGTAGTTGCCAGGGGTTAAGGACAGGAGTGGGAGAGAAGAAGGGAGGTAGGGGTGCTTTTTAAAAGGGCAATAAAGAGAATTCTTGCAGTAATGGAACTGTTCAGGATCTCGGCTGTAGTGGTGGGCAGACAAACCTATCCGTGTGATAAACGTGCATGAAACTAAACACACACACACACACGCACACAAACAAGTACAATTAAAACTAGAGAGATCTGAACAAGGTCAGCGGATTGTATCAATATCAATATCCTGTTTGTGATATTGTGCTATGGTTTTGCAATACGTTATATAAAGTAAAAGGTACATAGAATGTCCGTATTATTTCTTACAACTGCATGTGAATTTATAATTATCTCAAAATAAGAAGTTATAAAAACTATTCGGATCCACAAACTTTGAGAATATTAATGGCTTGACTTGCCCAATCTTTCAGTAGATTATAACTTTTATTTTTCATGCTCAAGTCCATTGTGATTTTTGTCTTCTTTCCTCAAAGTAAGTATAAGGGCTCCAATTAAAAGAAAGTATATATACTCGCCCTTATTGATAATTTCTCAATGTCACTAGATACGAAAATTATAGCAATCCCTGACCACCTCACCGTTTGTTTGCAGAAGCCACTGTCCCTCCCAACTACACATGCTTCACTAGGCTAAGAAAAGATAGCTTGTTGTCATCAACACAAATACAGCCCTAGAACTAAGATCATCCTTTATTAGACTATAACTTAACTCCGATATACTATGATTCATAGAACTAAAGAAGAATAATATGAAATAGAATCTCATCAGAGATCATATAAATATGAGTGACATTTTATAAAAGAAAAAACCCAAAGTTTTCAAGATAGCTCTTTCATTCCAAGTTTTATTTATTTGATATTTCTAGTTAATATGTTTCTAATTAGAACTCCACAGACATTAGCTGTGTGACTATTGAGCCTACTATGTCTGTTCTGTTAACTTGTTCCCACTAATATATCCTTATTTCTTCTGTTCAGGATGAACAGTGATTTGCCAGACCAGTTCTCTGTCGCAGTCGCAGTGGTGCTAGTAGCTTTGCTTCTAAATCAGAGCCACTATCATACCTCTAGTACTAATGAGAATTCAGAGTGATGGATCAAAGATATAAAACCTGCTTTGTAAAATGAGGGATATTGCTATTTCTGAAACTATGGAAGGTAGAAAGCAATAGGAGAGGGTGAGGTTAGGTCTTTCAACTCTCTTTTTTGATTTATTTGACAAACAGAAGATAATCATAGTCTGTATGTCAGGACAAGGTAGAATCAGAGTGTCACCATAATTTCAAAGAACATCTGGAAAATCACATAGGACAATAATATCATGTGCCTATGAAAGGTGAAAGAGAATTTCTCTTAGTGAGCAATACAGCACTTGAAGAAATTTTCTGTCAAAATTTTTTGAGGATAAAATTGGACTAATTAAAGCTCAATAATCCACTCGCTTTACTAAAAGTGACGTTTATTTTCAACAATGATTTTGATAACTGAATGAGTGCTTCTTATTGCCCAGGAAGAATTTGAAGAATTGTTTAATGATAGGGATCATTGTCTTCATCCTGTTTTTAATAGAAATGTCTCTACTCTTTAGTAAGAATTTTGCTCTTAGTTCTTAATAAATATGCTTACTCAAGTTAAAGACACATTTTTATATTCATCACTTAGTAATAATTATTATCATTTACTTCTGTTTAATTTTAGCATGATGCTGAATTATCTTTGTATATCTTCTATGTGGTGTATTATTGTTTTAAAATTGACTTTAATATTCAATTCGCTAATGTTTTTAGTATATTCATAAATGAAATGGTTTGATAGTTTTCTTTTGGGGAGTAGAACAGTCCTGATCGGATTAGTATGCTAGAGATAGTTTAGTCTCTAGAAATAAATTTAGACTTTTATGTTTTCCTTAGCTTTGAAGTAGTTTAAATAGAACATATATTATCTTTTCCTTAAAGATATAATAACTCTATTCCCTAGAACTATCTGGTCATGTGGCTTTTGTGGGGGAAGGAAGAATTTTGACAATTTTTAAAAATTTCTTTTGTGGTCTATTCAGTCTTTTTAACTCTACTTGGGTCAGATTTAATAATTTTCATTTTCTTTGAAAAATGTTCCAATGATGTCTATTTTTGAAGCTATTGGTATATAACTGTGGAATTCTCTTGTGTGCTTTTGAATACCTTAGGCAAAGCATAAT